>NC_052336.1:7581213-7788713 GCF_016432855.1 Salvelinus namaycush
ATCACCTCTCCTCCTTCCCTTCTTTCCTCCTTCCCTCCTGTCCCCCTCATCTCATCCTCTCCTGCCATGGTTCTTGTCTCTGTATTTAGAATTTTGTCCGTCGGGAGGAAAAACAAACCTCTCCTCTGTAGCCACAGCTGCAACCGTCTCCACAGACACACAGCTGTGGATTGTGGTGTACTGTATCCATCTGTGTGTGTGTGTGTGTCTGAGTAAACCGTGATTCAGGATGGTGAGGAGTAGGAAGCTGCGTCTCGGTCCGACTCAGCACTGGGCCTCACATCACACACCACCCGACCCCACCCCACCCCACACTGGACGGACCACCTAAACAGGATATGGCTACCAGAGGCAGCTGGAAAACTTTTCTCCTTGTGTTTTGACCAGAGCGGAGTGAGGAGAGTTTTCCTTCCATCCCAGGCTTGTGTGTCTTCACCAGAGCAGAGCAGGGCTGAGAGAGGGAGGCTAGCTTTCCTCCCAGGCTGGTGTGTTTGACCAGGGCAGAGCAGGGCTGAGAGAGGGAGGCTAGCTCTCCTCCCAGGCTGGTGTGTTTTGACCAGGGCAGAGCAGGGCTGAGAGAGGGAGGCTAGCTCTCCTCCCAGGCTGGTGTGTTTTGACCAGGGCAGAGCAGGGCTGAGAGAGGGAGGCTAGCTCTCCTCCCAGGCTGGTGTGTTTTGACCAGGGCAGAGCAGGGCTGAGAGAGGGAGGCTAGCTCTCCTCCCAGGCTGGTGTGTTTTGACCAGGGCAGAGATGAGACAATGCCTGGGATAGTGGGTATAGTGGTGTGGTGGATCTGGAAAACATGTCTGGTTCTGCTGGTGTTTTGACCAGAGACCAGAACAGGGCAGGACAGAGTCAGTCTGCATCCCAAATGGCACCCTATTTCTTCTTTGGTGGGTGTTTATTTTTGTCCTATTTCACACATGTACTCGTGTGTATTAAATGCATGTGTGAATTATAAAAGTGTTTTTGTATATCCCATCACCCTCGGAGACACCCTGGATGAGTGGGGTCACGGCCAGGGTCTTTGGGCACTACTCCATGGGCCCTGGTTAAAAGTAATGCACTATTTAGGGAATAGGGAGATTTGAGATGCAGCCCCACAGTGAGGCTAGTTTTCCTCCCATCCAATGCCTGCATGGTCTTATATAACCATGACCAGGCCAGACGGGCACAAGGGGAATGTGGGTAGTTGAGTTGCCCAGGCTGACCCAACAGATGGAGAGGAATATGTTTTTCAAATGTTAAAAAGATGTTTCAGTCAATGTGCCCTTAGAAAGCTCATACAGTATACTATATATCTCTTCACTGTAAGAGGAGAAGTCAGATTCCATTTAATTTGAGTCAATTTAGGAAGTAAACTGAAACTGTAATTCTAATTTTCCTCATTGAAAAGTGAATGAGATGTGTTGTTATAGAGGTGAAGGGTTGTCTGCATCTCAAAATGGCAACCTATTCCCTACATAGTTGTTGTCTTCTCTCGGCTAAAGGCCTTCTCTTCTCAGTGATAAACAATCTTGTTGTTGTTGTCCCTGTCTGTGTAATTACTGCTCTGGTATGTTTCACATCTCAATAGCAATACACAAACACAGACTATGGTGAACCCCAGGAGGTATAGACTTTTACCACCAACCCAGACTCTGGGTTAACCCTTTACTAGATCAGCCCTGGGTTGGCTAGCCAAGTGCTGGTTTACCCTCGACTTGGCCTGTGGTTGCAGTTAGTGTTTGGTTAGCTGGATTAGTTAGTACTGCGTTAATTCTCTCTAGCCCTCATGCTGTATCGGCCTTCATTTTAAGCTCTTTTTTTTGTTTCCCACAAAAATAACTTCTATGAGTCCTCAAAACAAGGCTTCAGTAAAAAGCCCATTAGAAACAGCAGATTTTATAAATCACCCTGGTTTCAGTGGGATGGGATCGGCTGCTGGTAAATATGCAATGTGCCCTACGCACAGAGAGAGAGACGCATTGAAGAGATGGGTTACTGTGGTGGAGGGAAAGGATGATTTGATTAAACCAATGTGTCCTGCCCTTGTTATTGCCCTACGTTGGGTAACAGAGAAGGAGAGAGAGAGGGAGAAAAAGAGAGAAGGAGAGAGAGAGGGAGAATGTTGACTGTGTACTGTGGGAGAATCAGAGAGTTTATTTTTTCAGACAGACGTCTTTCTAGTGTGTGTGTGTGTGTGTGTGTGTGTGTGTGTGTGTGTGTGTGTGTGTGTGTGTGTGTGTGTGTGTGTGTGTGTGTATACATATAAGTATATGATATGCATGCACGTGAATATATGGGTAGATACTCTCCGGTCTAAAACAAATCTTTAACAGTAGAGCAGAGTTAGCCACCAGTCTCCACTAGAATTTATATTCTTGTTTATTCTCTTTCTGAGATGACCACAGACTGACTACTGCTTATCCTGCTGCTTACCTCAGAACAGACAGGGGAGAGTGGGAGGGAGTGAAGAGAGAGGGGAGGTAGAGGAGAGAGAGTGTGGGAGGTAGAAACAGAGAGAGACATAGAGAGCAGAGACAGAGAAAGTGGAGAGGTGGTGAAGGAAAGACAGGAGAGAGAGTGACATCCACTATGTCTACCTCTTGGGCCGTTAGTGGTCAGTGTGGTTGAGATAACTCCAGGTCTCCACAGCCAGCCCAGGGGTTATGGTTGATCTGTATAGAGTGGACTAGACAACGGGGGGGGGGGGGGGGGCAAGGTATACTCTTTGCACTACGATTTTTGGTTCCAAGTAGAACCCTTTTTTGTTCCACATAGAACTCTTTTGGGTTCCATGTAGAACCCTCTGTGGAAAAGGTTTTACATGGAACCCAAAATGGTTCTACCTGGAGCCAAAAAGGGTTCTTCAAAGGGTTCTACTATGGGGACAGCCGAAGAACCGTTTAAGGTTCTAGATAGCACCTTATTTTCTATGATTGTAGAGGTAAGGAGACAGAGTGGCAGAGAGAGAAAAAGAAAGAGACTAAGGGAATGAGAGAGAGGTGCAGAGCAGTTTGTAGTCCGGGGGCATTCTGTGGCAGCCAGCCCCTCAGCGCTGTAATTATAGACATTTTTTTCCAAAGAGGAGCACCACTTCTTCCATAACTGCTTATCTGACGCTCTCACGCAGTGTATTCTATCTCATATACACAGAGAGCCTTATTCTAATGTATCTCCAGAAGATTGTGCGGTAACAGGAACGGCCTCTTTATCTGTGATGTCTTCTCTTTGACCTAGAACGTTTCCACCTCGTTTTAAAGTTACGTCATGCTGGGGTACGAGTAGGGGGTTGTGGGAGTGTACCGGATACTGTATGAGTGGTGGGTTGTGTGAGTGTATGGGTACGAATGTGAGTGTGTGGGTACGTGTGGTGGGTTGTGTGAGTGTATGGGTACGAATGTGAGTGTGTGGGTACGTGTGGTGGGTTGTGTGAGTGTATGGGTACGAATGTGAGTGTGTGGGTACGTGTGGTGGGTTGTGTGAGTGTATGGGTACGAATGTGAGTGTGTGGGTACGTGTGGCGGGTTGTGTGAGTGTGTGGGTACATGTGGTGGGTTGTGCGAGTGTGTGGGTACGTGTGGTGGGTTGTGTGAGTGTGTGGGTACGAATGTGAGTGTGTGGGTACGTGTGGCGGGTTGTGTGAGTGTGTGGGTACGTGTGGTGGGTTGTGCGAGTGTGTGGGTACGTGTGGTGGGTTGTGTGAGTGTGTGGGTACGAATGTGAGTGTGTTGGTACGTGTGGCGGGTTGTGTGAGTGTGTGGGTACATGTGGTGGGTTGTGCGAGTGTGTGGGTACGTGTGGTGGGTTGTGTGAGTGTGTGGGTACGAATGTGAGTGTGTGGGTACGTGTGGTGGGTTGTGTGTGTGAATGTATGCGTTAGGGATTTAAAGTACGGTGTTATCTGAAGTGTGTTTTACTGAGCCCAGCAGTGTAGATTGCGGTGGAAAGGCTTGGCGTTGACAGATACATTCATTTCAGTGTGCAGGATACGGGTAGACGTGCTGCTAAATTACAACTGTGCCAACAGTTGATATGGCCTTTTCAGTTATTATGACATTCTGTAACGTCTTCTTCAAGACCTTTACTGTAACACCATTTAATACACATACTGGATATTGCATCATAAATGATAAACATTACTTTTATTCATTTATCATTTATCTCAATCATTAAATCACAGATTCACACGTTCCCCATTTGATCTTGTGAGATCTTATAATGACACAGGATCCACTTGATCCAGCTTGCTGGTAGCATGTTCATTCTCTCCCCTGCCGGGTCGGTTTGCTGGTAGCCATGTTCATTCTCTCCCCTGCCGGGTCGGTTTGCTGGTAGCCATGTTCATTCTCTCCCCTGCCGGGTCGGTTTGCTGGTAGCCATGTTCATTCTCTCCCCTGCCGGGTCGGTTTGCTGGTAGCCATGTTCATTCTCTCCCCTGCCGGGTCGGTTTGCTGGTAGCCATGTTCATTCTCTCCCCTGCCGGGTCGGTTTGCTGGTAGCCATGTTCATTCTCTCCCCTGCCGGGTCGGTTTGCTGGTAGCCATGTTCATTCTCTCCCCTGCCGGGTCGGTTTGCTGGTAGCCATGTTCATTCTCTCCCCTGCCGGGTCGGTTTGCTGGTAGCCATGTTCATTCTCTCCCCTGCCGGGTCGGTTTGTAAAGCGTAATCATGTGGCTCCGGTGAGCTGCTAAAATAGCCACTAGGAAATTCCTGGAGTGGTTAGGATTGCAACAAGATAGATTGCTTACCGCTACACTGCTCACACACACACACATGCGCATACGCACACACACACATACAGTACAATGCACATGTAGGCTACTTCCACAGCTTTACATTGCAATGAGAGAAAACCAAGACTGACAAAGTGAGGATGTTTCCATGTGCTAGTGGCTCCCTCACAGCAGCTGCAGGACAGTATGTTTCTCTCTCTGTCCTAGTGGTCCCACGCTCTCTGTCATCCATTACTTTACACACAAACACACACTGAAGCTGTTTGTCTGAATGTCATCAGACAGGCATTGCCTGTCCAGACACGCTCTGTCTGGTCACCAGGAGACACAGTGACTGTTAGGTTACACTGTCCTTACCTTAGTTCACCGTTTCAGCTGGTAACTTCCTGGTATTTACTGAGAAATGATGTGCTTTCTGGTATTTCAAATAGTTCAAAACAATTGATGATTGGTTAGAGATTAATTTCAAAGAAACTAAAGCATGTTTAATTATTATATAATAACCACTTTCTCCTGATATGACCAAGTTTTGTTTTCAGAGGTTGCAACTTTAATTAAATTCAGTTTGAGGTGAATGTAATGGCATAATTGATACAATGGTGTAAATGTGGCAGAATGCACCTGGAACAGAGACAGAGTTATGATTGTGTGTGTGGGTATGTGTGTGTGCCCACCTGGGTTATTGTATTGTGGTGTCGTGGGGGAGTGTATGAGGGGTTATGTTATTGTGGTGTGTTGTTGGATGAGCTCAGGGTGACTCTGGTGACACATCCAACATACACTCACACATAGCAAGTTCAAATGTGTCAAAGGAGGCCATGTGTGTGTGGATCTTGTCACTGCGCTGTGTCACCTTGTGTGTGGAGCATATACAGTGTGTGCACAGGACTATGTGTTTGTATGTGTGTGTACGGTACATGTCATTTCCTTACTTCCTCAAAGTGCGTATAGAGACAAAGCATGCTCATAATGTATGGACACATTCAATGGGAGAGACAAACAGCTGAACTCTATTCATTTGAAAAGTGGGCAAGAGGCCAATGCTTGTCCTCATATTGGGCTGTGTCCTATTTTCTCAGCACGTGTTACATAACACGCCTCTACAACCAGAGAGAAAAAAACTTCCCTGGAAAATTCCCCTCAACTCGCCTAGCGATCCGCCCTGCATGCTGACTCACGCCCCATGGCCCAAGACGTTCTGTCTGGTTCAGGGTTCTGATGTGGGTTGGTGGCGAGGGCCTTTTCCTTCCGCTGCAACATTACTTATACTTCTGACATCTTATTCCCATTACAGGGAAAACATGCTTTACATTGAGTGCATATGAAGGACATATTTAAGACATATATGCCCCTTATATAAAGTATGTGTACAGTAAGCAACTTCTACTGCATCATTTGAATAATTTAATGTAGCACCTCTACTATACCCCTATCATAGGAGTCCTATGGGGAAATCGTTATGGCATTACTAACACTAGTTCTCATCAATTTCAAGTTCTTTTCATTTATCAAATATCAATCTTTTCATTTATCAAATAGCAGACCGTCTAAAATATTTGATTTAACAGATTAAAAGATTTCAGTTTATAGGCCTATTTGTCTTATTCATCGTTTCCTTGAAATGTGTTTTGAAAGGGCCATATGGCTCTGGTCAAAAGTAATGCACTATATAGGGAATAGTCTGCCATTCGGGATGCAGATTGGTTTCGACAAACAGTTATTTGACCTCTCCCAGTCGTAGGTCAGTTTGCTCTCTTTCCATAGCCTGGTGGAATACACTGAGCTGCCCCGTTTCATTAGTGAAGCAGAGTAATTCAGTGTGGATTCCAGCCTACCGTTTCTCCCTAAACTGACTAGACTGAAGGTGTGGCATTTCTATCGCATGTCGTTGTACATGTAGCCTTGAATATCAGGCTTCTCCACCACCAGACTTAATCCAGTAAGCAGAGACCGAGAGTATCATGGTGTCAGGCTGTGTGGCCTAAATCTGCTGTACACAACATGCCA
The DNA here is from genome assembly GCF_016432855.1 of Salvelinus namaycush. NCBI lineage: Eukaryota > Metazoa > Chordata > Actinopteri > Salmoniformes > Salmonidae > Salvelinus > Salvelinus namaycush. The sequence continues at coordinate 7,587,939 of NC_052336.1, forward strand.
GTGGACTAATGGTCTGGGGCTCGATCCAAAAACACACAATGTAGTCTTCACTGAACAGTTGCACATGGAAATCTAGCCAAAATCTAAAATTTTACTATGTCATTATCTGTTGAACAAAACAACTCTTCCATAGTTTTGGTTGGTTGTAACTGTCATCCAAGAGTTGAAGTTCCTTGAGTAACAAAACAACCTTGACATATAGGCTATCCTGGGACAGCACAATGTTTTAGTCTAGAATGTACTAAATGTAATGAGCTACTTGTTGCCAATGAGACAGCAATGTCAACAAACAAACCCAGCCTGACTAGCCAATAGCAACAGGGCATGATCTGGTGGTGTAGCAGTCTTTACCTGGAGTTCAGTTTGTTACATGGAAGTTCTAGAATCTACTATCTATGAAGTCAAAATTCTGTAGAAATAAGCATACTGTACAGTGTGGCTAAATTCAGAGAAAAAAAGCAGCAATGTGTCATGAACTTTGAGGGTGGATTTTCCAGTGAAGCAGATCTTACTGGTTGTCAAGGTCACAGGGTAGTCTCGTGATCACACCCTGCTATCACCCGCGCCAACTGTTGCCGGGGGGCTAGATAGCGAGCGTTGCTGCGGGGACCTGTGTTTAGTGGTGTCCCGCCTCAGGTTGCAGCGTTTAAGAAAAGACATTGTTGAAAAGGGAACACCACAAGGAGCAGTTAGCTCTGCCCTGGCTGGCTGGGGATGTGTCTGACACAGATGTAAACACACTGCCAATGGAAGGGTGGAAGCACAACTACAAGTCATACCACAGTAAACAAAGTCAACAGATGTCTAGGTGGAGCGATAGAGTCATGGGATTAAACTCCATTATGTCCAGTAGAACTGGATGAAACCTTCATATCCTGGTCCATTTCAACGGTATAGGGATGCACTTCATGCCAACAGGTTGAATAATACAGTAGAAACCAACAGTTATAGAAGACAACAGAGAGTAGAGTGTTTTAGCAGGAGGATTGTTTATTGGTGTTGTGCTTTGAGCTGCAACCCTCAACTGTTCTATTGTCATCTCTGTGACCGACTGCCTGGTGGCTCGTAACAAAGCAATAAATATGGAGGATATAAAACCATGCCTGCATATAATGCCAGGGAATAATTTACACTAGAAAAGAGTAATGCCACGGTGACAGCAGCAGGTGGTAGAAAGTGTGGTGCTAGCTGCAGGCCAGAAAGACGTAGAAATGTTTAAGGCAAGGCACACCTCTCCTTCTCCTCTCGCAGGCAGATATAGCCTTCTCTTAGCCGATAGACTGACCTGGAAGAACACAAACCTATTAGTTGTGATTTATACAACACATACACCTAGTATATTTAGACGCACAACTATTAGTTGTTTTACACAAGAAAATTCTCTCACACAATGATACGTTTATTTACATAACTATTTGTTAGTATTTACAGGTAGTGATGTTTTCAAGGTTGAGGCTGACATGAGGGGGACAATAATGAGTGTGGGACAGGAAGGAAACATACCTTTGTTGCTTACAGACACTTCTGGATGTTGTTCAGGACGTCTTCGTAGACAGCGTTGTACAGCTGTTCCTTTGACTTAGTTCCATCTAGCTGCACTGTAAACACCACACAAATAATTATTAACATGAAAACAGATATTACACAAGTAGGAGAACCGATATGCCTTGTACACACACACCCACAGAAGCATTAGACATTTATCACAAACACATGATTTAATGGGAGCCCGGATATACTGTGCACATACACAAACCAAACACTTACCAACATCAACTCCTGATGTTTCCATGATGATCTTGTGTTTGGTGTACATGGGCCAGACGTGACCATCAAACAGACCCGGGGGATCTGGTACCTTGTAGTTTCTTGAGCTGCACACAGGACACACACACCTGGGATTAGCTGAAAGGTTACTTCACAACAGTAAAGCAGCAAAAGCTGGATGTTCAGGTAGATATATCCGTGTTTGAGTTTCAGTGTTTAACTTACCACCTCCTCTTTCTGCATACTTCGTATGGAATGGAAATAAAATAGCGTTGGTTCAGCACGTCGATCAAAGGTCTGCAGGAACACAAACAGAATTGGAAATATTAGATTTCGAAAAATATATGAAAGTATGTCTCACTCCTGTGTGGAATGTACCGGCCCCTCATCCAGAGTTTTAGGGAGAGAACAGACACTCCAGACAGGCTTTTCACTCATAGGTGTGAAAGCATTTCATTTTCATTTTACATGCTTGTTACTTAGTTAAACAGGAAGAAATAGTCAAAGTATTGACCAAGTGTACTGGTGTTACTACTACTATAATATTATACTTTACATATAACTACAAAGCTGCTAAATGAACCAGATCTAGAACTACTGATGTTCTACTGAGAGAGACACAGAAACACATTCTGTCCTCCTCACCCAGAGTTGAGGAGCAGGACGAGAGGAAGAAGGAGAGAGAGACAGAAACACATGCTGTCCTCCTCACCCAGAGTTGAGGAGCAGGACGAGAGGAAGAAGGAGAGACACAGAAACACATGCTGTCCTCCTCACCCAGAGTTGAGGAGCAGGACGAGAGGAAGAAGGAGAGAGACACAGAAACACATTCTGTCCTCCTCACCCAGAGTTGAGGAGCAGGACGAGAGGAAGAAGGAGAGACACAGAAACACATGCTGTCCTCCTCACCCAGAGTTGAGGAGCAGGACGAGAGGAAGAAGGAGAGAGACACAGAAACACATTCTGTCCTCCTCACCCAGAGTTGAGGAGCAGGACGAGAGGAAGAAGGAGAGACACAGAAACACATGCTGTCCTCCTCACCCAGAGTTGAGGAGCAGGACGAGAGGAAGAAGGAGAGAGACACAGAAACACATTCTGTCCTCCTCACCCAGAGTTGAGGAGCAGGACGAGAGGAAGAAGGAGAGAGAGACAGAAACACATGCTGTCCTCCTCACCCAGAGTTGAGGAGCAGGACGAGAGGAAGAAGGAGAGACACAGAAACACATGCTGTCCTCCTCACCCAGAGTTGAGGAGCAGGACGAGAGGAAGAAGGAGAGAGACACAGAAACACATTCTGTCCTCCTCACCCAGAGTTGAGGAGCAGGACGAGAGGAAGAAGGAGAGACACAGAAACACATGCTGTCCTCCTCACCCAGAGTTGAGGAGCAGGACGAGAGGAAGAAGGAGAGAGACACAGAAACACATTCTGTCCTCCTCACCCAGAGTTGAGGAGCAGGACGAGAGGAAGAAGGAGAGACACAGAAACACATGCTGTCCTCCTCACCCAGAGTTGAGGAGCAGGACGAGAGGAAGAAGGAGAGAGACACAGAAACACATTCTGTCCTCCTCACCCAGAGTTGAGGAGCAGGACGAGAGGAAGAAGGAGAGAGACACAGAAACACATTCTGTCCTCCTCACCCAGAGTTGAGGAGCAGGACGAGAGGAAGAAGGAGAGAGACACAGAAACACATGCTGTCCTCCTCACCCAGAGTTGAGGAGCAGGACGAGAGGAAGAAGGAGAGAGACACAGAAACACATGCTGTCCTCCTCACCCAGAGTTGAGGAGCAGGACGAGAGGAAGAAGGAGAGACACACAGAAACACATGCTGTCCTCCTCACCCAGAGTTGAGGAGCAGGACGAGAGGAAGAAGGAGAGAGAGACAAGAGTCCTCACCCGTAGGTGTAAAGCAGGAATCCTTCCACGATGAGGATGTGAGTTCCCTCATCCCTGTGGTCAGACTCCGGGAGAATCTCGGTATCCAAGGTGTTGTTGACGCCGTGCGACCTTTCAAACTTCACCGGGTCGTCAAGCCAGGCGTAGATGGTACTCATCATGGCGTCCATGTCGAGGGCAGTGATGACTGGAGGGATGATGGAAAGGCATATAAAAGGAGAGAGCGAGTGAGAAATGGAGAGATGTACAGCTAAAATCCACCTTCTAGGTTAAGAAGCATGATGATTGTATTAAGTAGTAGTGTTACACACCCACACACAGACTCACCCCCCCCCCCCCCCCCAACCCTTCCAGAAAGAACCCGTCTTACCATCATACTGCTTAAAGCCATCTTCACCAACTTCAATCTGATCTTGTGGCTGAAACATACATGAATGAGATGTACCCAGGTACATTCTAACATTCTGCCATATGAACACCTCTCAGGGTCTGCCAACCCTCCCGCACGCCTCTCTCCCAACACACACTGAAGGAAATACTAGTTCTTCTATCCAAGCAATGACATCCATATAGATTCAAAGCTCTGACGAATCTAGCCCATGTGCAATGTGCGTTTACTCTATCACTAGCATAACAACAACAGTAATAGCTATAGTAATACACTCATAAGAGACTCACCTTGAAAAAGTCATCCTGATGAACCACACAACAGTTGGGAAGGTTCTTGATCAGTTTGTTGGTGAGGGTGGTCTTTCCCCCGTTGGTGACGCTGTAAAGACATACACAATCACATATGGTAAAAACACCACAAGGGAGGGCGCTGTATTGTACAACGTCGCTGGCATTACATATGAATGGCAACTAGTACGCAGAGGGACAGATAACGATTTACACACGTTTGTATTCTTTTAGCGCCGCAGGTAACATTGTAATGTTAAATCGCCCGACGCTGGCAACATTATTGTAGTGAATTTCGTTACAATGTTTCACCAACGTTTTAATGACGGCTGCACACGTATTATATTGTCACAACCGGAAACTAACCTCTTCGCCACAGACAGAAGGGGTTATAAATATATTGGTATTCGCTCCCGGGGCGATGAGGCTGTCAGAACCACATTTTGGGTATTTATTAGACAATGGAAATATACTGTTGAAAAGGGAAGGGCTGTAAAGTCGCCACGATGACAGAAAGATAACGGACAAGCGGTATTCCTATGGAACGCGCCCAGCCCCACGTGCTGCGGCCTAGTAGGCTATATTACCGGTATTTCAAGACACTCACCCGCCGATGCCGATAATGTACTTCATCTTGTCAGACAGTGAAAGTTCAGGAAACTTGCAAAAAACGTCAAAAAAAACAGGACCGGTCAGCTCTCTGGGAACTCGGTGATCAGACGGAAGAAAGCTTCAAAAGAGAAGGTTCAGTAAACGTCAACTACTTGATTCTTCCATGTTTCAGAATATGGTGAAAGGTTGGACGATGTCACTTCGCTGTGTGCTTCCACCAAGAGAGAAATGAACTGCTAGGCTCACTACTACGCTTACTGCCAGTTCAACGGTGATTGGCTATATAAACACTTCAGTCCCAGCAGAAACAAAAAAACACAGCCAATCAGGAAGCGTTGAAATCTTCCCCCCCCCTCTTTCCTCGCCCACCTTTTTTTCTAGAGCCAATTAAAATAATACTTTATTGCAAAAAATTGAGATTTTGTTGTTGTCTGAAAAAGGAAAAAAATAAAACACTTGCTCGTTCTTTGTCACCTCCCAATTGCCCCATCGTCTGTATTGGTTTGCTATGTATTTGTCATTAGCTTTATCTGATAAATTGTTCTGCTGATATAAGTTGGTTTTATAGACATTCTGTACTGAGGAGTGACATAAAGGTAGGTGTTCATTGTACACAGTGTATATTTCCTGAGAGACTGTTATGCAATGTACGAGCTGCATATATTCTATACAGTACCAGTCAAAAGTCTGGACACACCTACTCATTGAAGGGGTTTTCTTTAACTAGACTTTTCTATATTGTAGAATAATAGTGAAGACATCAAAACTGTGAACTAACACATATGGAATCACGTAGTAACCAAAAAAAAGTGTTAAGCAAATCAAAATATATTTTATATTTGAGATTCTTCAAAGTAGCCACCCTTTGCCTTGATGACAGCTTTGCACACTTGGCATTCTCTCAACCAGCTTCACCTGGAATGCTTTTCCAACAGTCTTGATGGAGTTCCCACATATGCTGAGCACTTGTTGGTTGCTTTTCCTTCACTCTGAGGTCCAACTCATCCCAGACCATCTCAATTGGGTTGAGATCAGGTGATGTGGAGGCCAGGTCATCTGCTGCAGCACTCCATAACTCTCCTTCTTGGTCAAATAGCCCTTACACAGCAGGGATGTGTGTTGGGTCATTGTCCTGTTGAAAGATAAATGATAGTGGGACTAAGGGCAAACCAGATGGGATGGCATATTGCTGCAGAATGCTGTGGAAGCCATGCTGGTTAAGTGTGCCTTGAATTCAGGCACCACCACACCTCCACCTCCATGCTTCACGGTGGGAACCACACATGCGGAGATAATCTGTTCACCTACTCTGCTTCTCACAAAGACACGGCGGTTGGAACCAAAATTTCACATTTGGACTCATCATACCAAAAGGACAGATTTCCACCGGTCTAATGTCCATTGCTCATGTTTTTTGGCCGAAGCAAGTCTCTTCTTCTTATTGGTGTCCTTTAGTAGTGGTTTCTTTGCAGAAATTCGACCATGAAGGCCTGATTCACGCAGTCTCCTCTGAACAGTTGATGTTGAGATGTGTGTTACTTGAACTCTGTGAAACATTTATTTGGGCTGCAATTTCTGAGGCTGGTAACTCTAATGAACTTATCCTCTGATGCTGAGGTAACTCTGGGTCTTCCTTTCCTGTGGCGGTCCTCATAAGAGCCAGTTTCATCATAGCGCTTGATGGTTTTTGCAACTGCAAGTTCTTGAAATGTTCCCTATTGACTGACCTTCATGTCTTAAAGCAAATATGGACTGTCGTTTCTCTTTGCTTATTTGAGTTGTTCTTGCCATAATATGGACTCAGTCTTTTACCAAATAGGGCTATCTTCTGTATACCACCCCCATCTTGTCACAACACAACTGATTGGCTCAAATGCATTTAAAGAAAGAAATTCCAATTTAACAAGGCACACCTGTTAATTGAAATGCATTTCAGGTGACTACCTCATGAAGCTGGTTGAGAGAATGCCAAGAGTGTGCAAAGGATGTCCTCAAGGCATAGGGTGGATACTTTGAAGAATCTCAAATATAAAATATATTTTGATATATTTAACATTTCTTTGGTTACTACATGATTCCATATGTGTTATTTCATAGTTTTTATGTCTTCACTGTTATTCTACAATGTAGAAAATAGTAAAAATACAGAAAAACCCTTGAATGAGTAAGTGAATACCTATGCAAACTGTTGACTGGTACTGTACTTACGGTCTTAGAACCGTAACTTTGCTCTCTTCACTTTCTCCTGCTGACCTCGTCGCTTTGTTTACTAGTATCCACCCTTTCCGCAATGTGACACAGTTTTCTGAGGTTTGAAACCAAAATATCTCCTACAGATGGTTTTCTGCCCCCTCAGAACCTCAGCTATGAGTAGTTGGCTGCCAACAGTATGTTTGCTTCCCAAATGGCACCCTATTCCCTACATAGTGAACTACTTTTGATCAGGGCCCGAAGAGCTCTGGTCAAAAGAAGTGCACTATATAAGAGATAGGGTACCATTTGGGATGCAAAATGAATAAAATCCGGTTCTGACTTGTGTTGTGAGGCGGCTGTGGCCATTCATGGCTACAGGGACTTAATTGTCTTATATATCAATTGAGAGACATACTTTATTTAAAAACACATTTTCCTTGTTAAAGTTGACATTGACCATCAAAAGCAAGCTATTAACAACTAAAATACTAAGATAGGATGTGTAAACATTTATAGCCACTCTTTTCCATTTCTATTCTGTGACAAAACAGAATATACCAATTAACAATTCTGGTTAGAGTGCCTTGGTCTTTAGGGTTAGCTCCTCAAACATTCAGCCTTTCCTTTCCCAACACTTTCATGTATTTGTGAAACTGAATGCATTCCTCTCAAAAAATAGGACTCCGACACCCACCATCTCAGATTGTTTCCAAAAATAGTTTGTTGTTAGAAACAGGTAAGATTAGCATTCCTGCAACATTATTTTGTTGAAATATAATTTGATCTTTGAGAAATTAAGATAATTGATTGCACCCAAATTGGCCATTTTAATTTATAGGATTTATATAATATTAAATAATTATATTACTTAACATCCGATTTGGACCAAACTTTTTTCCAACTATGAGTAAGACATGGCGAATCCAAAGAAGTGATCAAAAGCCATCCACGGACCCCCCACTCTAATCCCACACCAAAAATGAGTATATAGTACTGTAGTATCAATTCTCTATGTTTGACTAGTAGTATGCAGCTGCAGCTCGGAATAGTATTTATTCATCCAATGTAATGTATGTATTAATGTATTCTACCACATCCCACGCTAATGACACCCCAAATGTGTGTACATAGTATCAGTTCTCTATGTTTGACTAGTAGTACGGAGCTGTGTTCCATATTTCCACAAAATATGGGATTGTTTCCACAGTGTTATAAAGACTCTCTAAGATAATGATTTACTGATATCCATATTACATTCCCAATTCTTTGTTCACGGATAAACAAGTGCCTCAGATGCTAACAAGAATGAATGTAGCATGTGATATAGTTAGTTCACTGACCCACTGTGTTTTTCTACAAAAACTGGGCCAGCCAACAACCCTGTGGTCAAGCAGCAGCAAAACAACCAGCAGCAGCACATGGTCAATGTTTACGCCAGGGATCCAAATGGTACCACATTCCCTCTATATAGTGCACTACTTTTGACCAGGGACCATAATGCTCTGGTCAAAAGTAGTGCACTATATAGGGAATAGGGTGCCATTTGGTACGTACTGTAGACATCTGGCAGCGGGACAGATGCCATGGCCATGCTGCTATATAGAGACATGTGGAGCTGATTCAGCTGACTGCCATCCATATTCATTGTTACCAGTGTGATAGTTGTAACATGAATTTGTTATATAGTTGTGGAGCCCGACGAGTGAGGGAGTGATGACAGTACAGCTTGTCCCTCTCTCTGTTTCCCCCCAATGCCTCCCTCCTAGACAGACCTATCAGGTCTTTGTGTTCCTCTTCTGAGCCGAGCCCCAGAAAACACAAACACAAACACACACACCACACACCACACACCTTGCAGTCCCAGAAGTCTACAATGAAATTAAGCCTTGCTCTGCTGAATAATCAGATTTATGTCGTTCTACATTCTTAAAAGGGCAATTCCACCACTTTTCAACCTAATTTTCAATATCTCCAGCACAATACCAGTGTCTACATATGTTAAAACGGCACATTTCTACATTTTGTAGAAGAAAATAAAGTAAACAAGTTCTACTCGATGGCATCATCAAAATTGAAAACAATTTAAAAACAGTGATTTTCAAACACTATAAGATTTGCGGTGATGTGGGGAGCAAGAAAACCCCCTCCCATTGAGCACACCAGGTAATTCCAATGTGGATAATTGGGTAATATTTGGTTGAGACATTGATCAATGAGATTGGAATTTATATTCACCCACTCAAAAAGAGCCAAAAGTTGAGTTTCCAATGTGTTATCACTATGCTTGGAACCATCTAAAAGCACAACCAAACAATGTCAGATTTTTGGTTTAGTTGTCACCAAAATGTCTATCACTGCACTTTTAACCATGTAAAAGCACAGCAAAGTTCAAATGAGAATACAATGTCAGATATGTTGTTTATTTATACAACAGATTGTGTTACTCCTGTGCTTCATCTAATAGCAGAACCAAATGACCTGGATTACAGTTGAGATTACATTCAAAGTACATGGTGCAAGTGAAGAACGCTGATGGAGATTCTGCACAGATTATTACAGCAATTGTGAAGATCTCCACAGACCTGTGAATACCTATGCATGCTATCTTGAACATGCATGCTTTATTTGATTGAATAAGAAGAAGTGTATAGTTACAGTAACCTCAAAATGTGGCCATGTATGTGCTACTCACTGTAAGGTTGAACGTTAGGTTAGATTGTAAGATAGCCTTACATTTATGCTATTTATTTCAGTGGTTCCAAACTGTGGGGCACATTTCTTTTTTTAATGAACTCAGTCCAGCTTTCAACTTACTCTAGAAGGTTGTAATAGTAGAATGCACAAGGTGCAATACGAAATTGTAGTGCATCATCAGTTATCCTCCCTTGTAAATAAGAATTTGTTCTTAACTGACTTGCCTAGTTAAATAAAGGTTAAATAAATACCTTAGAGAGCTATTTATAACTTCTCAGAAATGTCCAGATCAACTAGCCCATGTCAGCTAGGTTTCTCAGCCAACAGATTTTGTTGTAATGTTTGAGTCACTCATATCACACGAATAAACATTATACATAGCAAAATGTATAGAATTGCAAGAAAATCAGCTTTAAAACTGCAACATTTTCTCTCCGAGGGGTGTGAACAGTTTGAGTCATGAACAGTGCTTGTTCCCATAGAAATAGATGTGGTCGCACGGGGGGCACGGGATGTTCCCTAACGCTGGAATCTTTTACTGTATTACAAAAGTAATATTGAATTGTATCCACATTTAAAAGAGATGTATCTACTGATGGATCTGTGCCATTGACTTAGTCTGGCATTAATTCCAGTTTGTCTACAAATTAATTATATGTTGGATTCACGTCTCCATCTCAACCAAAAATCTAAGTGAAAGAATAAGACTAAATCAAACTTTAAATACACTTGATATAAACTTTAATTTGATGTAGTCCTATTCTTTAACTTTGGTTTTTGGTTGAGATGGAGACATGAATCCAACATATCAATTATTAATTTGAAAACAAACTGGAATTGAAGATGGATAGTCACATCTGTGCCACTGACTTAGTCTAAGCAGAAGATACATCTTCTTCAAATGGTGATGTTTGGTTGCGTTGACAACCAAACACAATTCAATATCACTAAATATAATTTGTTTTGAAATAATAAACCCTAGGCCTATTGAATTGTCTATTTTTAGTTGAATTGAACAATAGCTGTTGATGACTTTGCTAATGCTACATAGTCCTAAATAGTATCATTGATGATATATGGTTGATACATTATGGTCACATTTAATTTCCTCTGTTAAACCTACCCTTTAGAATGGGTTCAATAGCAACAGTGAATCTATTTAGTTTTTAGTTGGAGAGCTTTCAACAATCCTTCTCACGATAGCACATTGGTAATAGTCAGTGACAAATATCATAACTAACCAGTGCTGGGCTTGGTTAAAACCCTGGATGGGAGACCAAATGGTAGCTGTAGATAGATACATTCTCCAGTAAGGAGGTGCTACCCAGCCTATGGTTTTTTATTTGCTTGTGGATATAACGTTGAAGATCTGACGTTGTTTTAAAGTTACAAATTCAACATATTTTAGACAATCTATGTTGAAATGTGGTTACCATGGTGACATAATCCTGTGGATGAAATTTCACCATCAAACCAATGGTTGATAATTATTTTCAAATCGAATGTATTTTCCACATCACAATATGTTGACAAATTACGTTGAAACCACCTTGATTCCACCAGTTTGTGCCCAGTGGGTTCTCTCTGGCTATAAACTCGTTGCAGGTTTTGAAAATCACTGTTTGTCTTACTTTTAATCATTCCCTGTGATGTCACAAAGAAGCATTTTTAAGAGCTTTATTCTAATCTTTTTAACCACAGATCATAGTAATGTGACATTTTCACATATATAGACACTGGAATGGTGCTGGAGATAATGAATATGAAGTTGAAAAGTGGCAGAATTGTCCTTTAACATTTCATCCTATTTCCCCTGGGATACTAATGTTGATGATTCCTCTCTACTCTGCCATGGCTATCTGTTTATGTTACATAATGTCCCAAATGGCTAATACACTATAAACATAATAGGGGGCCATTTGAGACACACACATCCTTGCTACAAAAGCACTCAGCACATTCAAATGACCTAATCACTCTAGTAGCTACACAACTCACTGCAAATCCAAACATATCAGGCAAAGAAGATAGGAGATGTATTCCCTATGCAAACATGTAATCCTTATGCAAAGAATCCTCAAACTTATCAGATGTTTCAGGATTTCTTCCCTGTACGATCTCATCTGGTGTGATGAAATAATCCTCGTTCTGTGCATCAGTTTACACATCTAAATGTACCTAGCTATATTTAATGTATAGCTATCACATGATAGGAGTAAAGCAGCTTATATCTATATGTGATGGCATACACTTAAACACTCCATGCGTGGTGTAACTGTTCCAGAGTCAAGTTATGCCCAGTTGGAGTCATTGTGTACAGTGAGTGAGAGATTGCAATACACCTTGCTCTGCTTGGCTACAAACTTTTTTTAATTATGTGAGTAGATCTGCCCTCTGCTGGGCAATATTGAGACACCACTAGTGACATGACTTGATGAGGCTTGCCTTGCTGTCTGTCTGTCACCCGCTTTAAAGGTACAATATGCAGAAATCGCTTCACCATTTCCTGGTAGTGAAAATTCTTAATAATTTTCCTAATTTCAGTTTGTGAATCATTGTACCATCTAAACAGTTGTGAAATATATTTTCAATAACCAAAAATATTGTATGTTCGGGCCTCCCGGGTGGCGCAGTGGTCTAGAGCACTGCATCGCAGCGCTAGCTGCGCCACCAGAGTCTCTGGGTTCGCGCCCAGGCTCTGTCGCAGCCGGCCGCGACCGGGAGGTCCGTGGGGCGACGCACAATTGGCTTAGCGTCGTCCGGGTTAGGGAGGGTTTGGCCGGTAGGGATATCCTTGTCTCATCGCGCTCCAGCGACTCCTGCTAACCGCGGGGGGCGGGTGCACGGTGTTTCCTCCGACACATTGGTGCGTGCGGCTGGCTTCCGGGTTGGAGGCGCGCTGTGTTAAGAAGCAGTGCGGCTTGGTTGGGTTGTGCTTCGGAGGACGCATGGCTTTCGACCTTCGTCTCTCCCGAGCCCGTACGGGAGTTGTAGCGATGAGACAAGATAGTAATTACTAGCGATTGGATACCACGAAAATTGGGGAGAAAAGGGGATAAAAAATTTAATAAAATTTAAAAAAAAATATATTGTATGTTCAGCTGTTTGAAGCTGGTGTACAAAACCAAAAGTAAAAGATGCAAAAATTAAACTTAAGAATGGGAAGCATAGAAATGGCATACATAGAACAGATCTACTGCTTGTTAGAATTGCTTTCAATGATGACAAATCTATAACTCACATTTCTATGTGAATTTCGTTGGCAGCACAAAAACTTACACATGCATCTTTAATAGACCTCACCTTGTCTTTTCCCCCAACTCAGTTAAGCCAAAACCACGCCTGTTATCAGAGGCGTTCTACAACGCGTTGAGCGCTCTCCAAGTCCGGAAGTGAATATCACGTAGCGCGAAATTTCAGTCACTAATTAATAACATTTGCCCTTGTATTTCAAGATTGAAAAATATAATACAATAATGCAGTGGACAGAGCTAGCCATTAACGTCAGATTCAATGGCTGTAGCATAGCGTATTCGACTGAATGATTAGCTCAAATATTTGAGAAATTATGAATAATAAACATATGCTTTTACCTGATAATATAACAACTTCAAATACCGAGCTAGTAACGTTAAGTAGCCTAGGTAAACTTAGCTGACCTTCAATTGAGGGAATTCAGCAGAGTTCTGAGACATTTTTACAACTCATTGAAACTCTGAAAATGAATACATGGGCAAATGTTACGAAACATGATAATAATAGGCCTGCATTATGGTAGGCAGCTAATTGTTAAATTACATTTTCCAACCTTACCTTGGAAGGCCACTGTCTCTGCACTGATCGCCTGTGATTGAGACAACGCTAGCTAGCCAATGGGAACGTAGCAGAACCCCCTCTGAATAACGGGGCGTGGTTTTGGCTTAACTGCGTTGGGAAAAAGAAAGACGCGAGCTCACCTGCTTGTAGACCTGAAACCTGGGAATTATTTACCATTCATATGGCGAAAATGAATGAGGAAAGAATAGGCTTTTGGGATAAACGCGAAAATAAGGTCTGAGGATAATATAGGCTTAGGATGTCTTATACGTTCTGTTCTACGAGATAATATTAGTCAGTTAACATTTCCTTTATTAATTATGAAGCATTTATGTGCTTTTTCAAATTACACAAATGCTTCCAAATTCACAAAATATGACGTTAGCTGATGATTATCTCATAGAAGAAAACATATGTTTACCACAGACCTTAATACAAAAACTCTTTGTCCATAGAACCATGTCAGAGTTAGTTCCTACAAAAAGACGCCATTAGGATAGAAAACAAAAACTGTATCAAGAAATTAGCTCAACATTGGAAAAATTGCTCGTTTGTAGTAGTAAAAAAAACAACAGAAAGAAGCACGAGAGTTTCGCAAGAATTGCCTGCTTTTTCTTGAATAAGTCTGCTTTTAGGTAATAATGTTTCATTGAACACCATATCCCAGAAAGCATTGCGCCAAGGCAAAGCAGGAAGATATTTTTTCGTCTGCAACTTCGGGAAGTTAGCCAGCAGGTATGTCTCCTTTACCTTATTTTTTTACCCCCACAAATCTATCTAATTAACTTAAATCTTATTTGAAATTAGTTCCAACCTTCAAAGTTCACAGCTACGTGTAGATGTATTTCCAAAATCGGTCCTCTGTCAAGTTTCAGAGTACAGTATACTGATTTAGCAACCGGTAGTTAGAAGTTAGCTAGCTAACTTACTTAGCTGTCAGTTTGAAAACCACAACCTCGCTCTTTCCTGCTTGTGTCTTCAGGCCGCTCTGCGCTAGAGAAACCCTGAAATAAGTTGAATCTTCTTGGCCTATTTCAATTAAACGACTTTGGCAATGAAATAGCTATTGAGAGTAAGTACCTTCTACTGTAAGAATTTATCGAACTAGTGGCAGTACTACAAATATGGTCCCTCCCTAGTTAGTGAATTGTTTGTAATCAATACAACCCACAGTTCAGAATCATTTGGTTAATATCTGAGAAAAATGGTTCTAAACCTGTTTGGGCTTCAATGTCATTAACAACACCTTAGATCATTGATGACCATACAAGTATTTTTAGCTATTCAACAACACCTATCCTGGTCTTTAATTAAACATGTAAATAGTTAGTGGATTTGTAGACTTCTCTAGTTTGTAGTAGAGATTGTAAAAACACTATAGTAGAGCAGATGGTATCGAATAATGACATTGTCTGTCTCAACTGTTCCAGGGTGAAATGAATAGCCTAGTTCCCTGAGTAAACAAAAGTATTTTATTCTAACTCTATCACCACCATCTGTGGAGGGTGAGGCAGAGGTGTCTGAGCTCACACCGCTCTGGGTATTTTTATAAAGTGGTCGTGTGAAACTACAGACAACAAATGAGAGATGTCTACTGTCTTGTCCTCCTGGGCCACAAGATGAAGGGCTGGTCTGTCTGTCTATCGAGTCATGGTTTATCCTCCACTATGGGTAGCAGTATTATAGAGTTGAATTTATTAGACTATGTTTTACAACTGAGAAGACTGGGTGTCAGCATGTTATTAAATATAGAATAATATAAGTTTTGAATGTTAAAAACCGACCATCTGGACCAGTTAAACTTGCGATGAAATCTATCTATGTCAGAGTTTTTTTCCCCAGCGGTGGTGGTAAGGGTAACATGGGGCGGGGGGCCACTGCTGCTAAATTAATATATGTGAAATGGTGTATGCTATTGTACCGTCCATCGCTGTACTTTCACTGAGTCCCCCCTAAGTCTCCTAGTCAGTGGACTATTCTGTAGTGTGATATTGAAGGGGAGTTTTGCTAGATGACATTTCAGGGGAAATATACAGTTTCTCTAGTAGGCAGGTACAGTAATGTGTTACTGGTGCTTGGCGCATGTTGCTCGAGTTCCTTCCTCTTATGACTTGGTTAGTCTCTCTCTTTTCCAGACCCACCTCTGTCCTTTTTATCTTTACCACAACTACCAATGCAACACTGTCTAGTTAGCATACCATGCTACTACTAGGACTACATAGCCAGGTCACAAAATCTTCTGTCCATCACCAAATCTCACTTGATATTTAACATAACTAATGCAAAGATATGTCAACTGTCTTCTGATTCTGTTTCCACAGGGTTGTGTTGCTCAGGCCCTGGGGAGAGTGGTGTGTGTCAGAGTGTGTGTTACAGAAACACCAGCAGTGAGTGTATGTCTGTCTGTAATCTGCTTCCGCCGGCTGTTTGTGGCATCGGCTGTGAAGTGAACAGGAAGACAGAGGGCTGAAGAGAGAGAAAAAGAAAGAAAGAGAAGAGAGAGGAAGCTGCCGTCAGCATGACTGAGTTCTGGGTGTGTTTCAGCTGCTGCATTGGAGAGCAGCCTCAGCCTGTGAGTACACACACACACACACAAGAAATCACTGTTTAGTTTACTCCTGACCTTTCAGTCTATGAAGTGTGGACACTAAAGGTGAAGGTGCTAGACACTGAAATAGAACCAGGCCTTCTCATCTTCTGTACTTCTTATCAGCCTGTGTGAGTGTCTGTTCATAAAACAGTTGCCTTTAGTAATACTACGATTTCTTTAATGCTTTACAGAAGAGGCGACGGAGGATAGACCGTTCAATGATCGGAGAACCAACCAACTTTGTTCACACAACACACGTAGGCTCAGGAGACATGGGCATTGGGCTCTCATCAGTACGTACTGACCACCTACCCTCACACAGAAAACAGAGCCTTATGTCATATCTACTAGGTAAAGATTCCAAGCAGTTACAAACCGTTATCCAAGTCTTCGGTTCATTATGACGGTGTGTGTGTGTGTGTGTGTGTGTGTGTGTGTGTGTGTGTGTGTGTGTGTGTGTGTGTGTGTGTGTGTGTGTGTGTGTGTGTGTGTGTGTGTGTGTGTGTGTGTGTGTGTATAGGTGAACTCTGTTCAAGCCCAGATGAAATCTAAAGGAGGTTATCAAGGAGGGTCTGAGAGCAATCAGGAATAATGAGGTGAGACACTTTCTGTTATAATGTGTTACTATTGTGTTAATACTATGATATCAACGTGTTATCAGTACTGTGTTGCTACTGGGATATCAACGTGTTATCAGTATTGTTACTACTGTAATATCAACGTGTTGCTACTGGGATATCAACGTGTTATCAGTATTGTTACTACTGTAATATCAACGTGTTATCAGTACTGTGTTGCTACTGTGATATCAACGTGTTATCAGTACTGTGTTGCTACTGGGATATCAACGTGTTATCAGTATTGTTACTACTGTAATATCAACGTGTTATCAGTACTGTGTTGCTACTGTGATATCAACGTGTTATCAGTACTTTGTTACCGGCCAACAGCTCTGCACCCCCGCAGTAACTGGCCCAAGACCCCCCCCCCCCCCTTGCTTCTCCTTCACCCAAATCCAGACAGCTGATGTCCTGAAAGAGCTGCAAAATCTGGATCCCTACAAATCAGCTGGGCTAGACAATCTGGACCCTCTCTTTCTAAAATTATCCGCCGCCATTGTCGCAACCCCTATTACTAGTCTGTTCAACCTCCCTTTCGAATCGTCTGAGATTCCTATAGATTGGAAAGCGGCCGCGGTCATCCCCCTCTTCAAAGGGGGAGCCCCTCTAGACCCAAACTGTTACAGACCTGTATCCATCCTGCCCTGCCTTTCTAAAGTCTTCGAAAGCCAAGTGAACAAACAGATCACTGATCATTTCGAATCCCACTGTACCTTCTTCGCTGTGCAATCTGGTTTCTGAGCGGTCACGGTGCACCTCAGCCACGCTCAAGGTCCTAAACGATATTATAACCACCATCGATAAAAGACAGTACTGTGCAGCCGACTTCATCGACCTGGCCAAGGCTTTCGACTCTGTCAATCAACGTATTCTGTCAGGTCGCAGTTGCAAATGAGAACTTGTTCTCAACCAGCCTACCTGGTTAAATAAATGTGAAATAAATAAATTCTTATCGGCAGACTCAACGGCCTTGGTTTCTCTAATGACTGGTTCACTAACTACTTCTCAGACAGAGTTCAGTGTGTCAAATTGGAGGGCCTGTTGTCCGGACCTCTGGCAGTCTCTATGGGGGTGCCACAGGGTTCAATTCTCAGGCTGACTCTTTTCTCTGTATTTATCAATGATGTTGCTCTTGCTGCTGGTGATTCTTTGATCCACCTCTACGCAGATGACACCATTCTGTATACATCTGGCCCTTCTTTGGACACTGTGTTAATAAACCTCCAAACGAGCTTCAACGTCGTACAACACTCCTTCCGTGGCCTCCAACTGCTCTTAAACGCTAGTAAAACTAAATGCATGCTCTTCAACCGATCGCTGCCCGCTCCCGCCTGCCTAGCATCACTACTCTGGATAGTTCTGACTTAGAATATGTGGACAACTATAAATACCTAGGTGTCTGGCTAGACTGTAAATTCTCCTTCCAGACTCATTAAGCATAACCAATCCAAAATTAAATCTAAAATCGGATTCCTATTTTGCAACAAAGCCTCCTTCACTCATGCTGCCAAACATACCCTCGTAAAACTGACTATCCTGCCGATCCTTGACTTCGGCGATGTCATTTACAAAATAGCCTCCAACACTCTACTCAGCAAACTGGATGCAGTCTATCACAGTGCCACCCATTTTGTCACCAAAGCCCCATATACCACCCACCACTGCGGCCTGTATGCTCTCGTTGGCTGGTCCTTGTTACATATTCGTTGCCAAACCCACTGGCTCCAGGTCATCTATAAGTCTTTGCTAGGTAAAGCTCCCCCTTATCTCAGCTCACTGGTCACCATAGCAACATCCACCCATAGCACACGCTCCAGCAGGTATATTTCACTGGTCATCCCCAAAGCCAACACCCTCTTTGGCTGCCTTTCCTTACAGTTCTCTGCTGCCAATGACTGGAACAAATTGCAAAAATCACTGAAGTTGGAGACTTATATCTCCCTCACTAACTTCAATCATCGGCTGTCAGAGCAGCTTACCGATCGCTGCAGCTGTACACAGCCCATCTGTTGATAGCCCATCTAACCAACTACCTACCTCATCTCCATGTTTGTTTTTTTTCTGCTCTTTTGCACACCAGTATTTGTACTTGCACATGCTCATCTGCACATCTATCACTCCAGTCTTAATTGCTAAATTGTAATTATTTCGCCACTATGGCCTATTTATTGCCTTACCTCCTTACTTAATTTGCACACACTGTATACAGATTTTCTATTGTGTTATTGACTGTACGTTTGTTTATCCCATGTTTAATTCTGTTGTTTTTGTCGCACTGCTTTGCTTTATCTTGGCCAGGTCGCAGTTGTAAATGAGAACTTGTTCTCAACTGGCCTACCTGGTTAAATAAAGGTGAAATACATTTTTAAAAACTACTGTGATATCAACGTGTTTTCAGTACTGTTACTACTGTGATATCTACGACTTATCAGTACTGTTACTACTGTGATATCTACGTGTTTTCAGTACTGTTACTACTGTGATATCTACGTGTTTTCAGTACTGTTACTACTGTGATATCTACGACTTATCAGTACTGTTACTACTGTGATATCTACGTGTTTTCAGTACTGTTACTACTGTGATATCTACGACTTATCAGTACTGTTACTACTGTGATATCTACGACTTATCAGTACTGTTACTACTGTGATATCTACGTGTTTTCAGTACTGTTACTACTGTGATATCTACGACTTATCAGTACTGTTACTACTGTGATATCTACGTGTTTTCAGTACTGTTACTACTGTGATATCTACGTGTTTTCAGTACTGTTACTACTGTGATATCTACGTGTTTTCAGTACTGTTACTACTGTGATATCTACGTGTTTTCAGTACTGTTACTACTGTGATATCTACGTGTTTTCAGTACTGTGACGTCAACGTATTATCAGTACCGTGTTGCTACTGTGATGTCAACATGTTATCAGTACTGTGTTAACATGCTCCTTGTGTCTACGAAAGCTTCATTCAACGTTTGTGTAATAAGTTTTAACTTTACATTAATGTACATTTGCCAGCTGCATATACACTGCTTTACATGAATGTGATGTGTGTATGTATTATTTGTCCACAGACAGATAAGAAGCCTGTGCTAACTACTGCTGTAGATCTGAAGAGGAGACATTGTAAAGACACTTATCTGAACCAGACAAAGGACCAAATGATGAAACCACCCAGGAACGTGTACATAATTCATTTATATTAAATCACTGCTATCTGTCTGTCTGCCATGCTGTTGCACTGTAAGAGTAGAAAACGGATCACAATTGTGTGTGTGTGTGTGCGCCTGTGTGAACAAATGTTTTACTCAAATGTTCAGGAGTGTGTGGTCGTGTTTTTAGGCCTTGCCTGTATTTATAGTCGGATTTGTGGAAAAATTACCTTTCATGTGGTGGCTGGGCCACTGTGGAGATATGAGGCACATGATTAGTAGTATCTGCTTCATTATCAAATCATAAACTACAAACTTTAAACTACAGACTTGAAATGTCTATCTGTTTGTGTCCCAAATGGAACCCTAGTCCTCATATAGTGTGCTACTTTTGACCAGAGACACATGGGCCCTGGTCAAAATTAATGCACTATATAGGGCATATGTTGAAATTGGGAACAGAGACCATTTTAACCGCTTTATTCTGTTAAACATCCCATGTTCTTTGAGTTGCCTTCAGGAGTAAGTAAAGAATGCTGTTTTCCAATGAACTTGAAATGTGTAGGTAGGGCACACTGGACCATTTTGTTTCTTGTACACACTTGTTCAGAAGCTTTAAAGCTTTTGTATTGATTTCAGCCAATGTGTTTTTATACATGTAGTATTTTTCTCATTCATTAGCTAGAATCTTAATAAAAAAAAATTCTATGCCATCTTAGAGAAGTCTTTCTTTGTCAGATTTGACTAGCTATATCTGATCGTCCTCTCCTGGAACACTCAAATGGCACCCTATTCCCTATATAGAGCACTACTACCATATGGGGCCTGGCCAAAAGTAGTGCACTATAAAGGAAATGGTGCAATTTGGGAAACATACTCAGTTTAATGACCCATCACTATGATAAGTAGACGTTAATAACACTTACCCCCTTACATGGTCAATATGTGGACAAGGAGAAAATCTCATGTGGTTTCGACCCGCCTCCTCAAAACCCATTGGAGGAGAAGGTCAGAGAGGAGGGACCCCGGGCTTTCTCGTCCAATGGATTTTGAGGAGTCGAGAGGACGCAAGGAGTATGCAAATAGATTCTACCACTTGCATGACTTTGACATTTGACTCACAATGCTGCATTCAAAACAACTGGGAACTCAGGAATCTCTCACTTCTGAAATCAGTGCGTTCAAGACAACTGAGAACTCTGAGGGGGAAAAAACTAGCTCCGACTGGGGAAAATATTTTGGATGGTCAACCAACTTGGAATTCCATGTCGGAAACAAGGCCATCTTTCTAGAGCTCCTTCTTCTGACCTGAAGATCACTGACGTCATGATTTGACCACGTTTTTTCCCCAGTTGTCTTGAAAGGACAATAATCATAGTCATTGGTTGTAATGGATGCCTTAGTTTCCCTGTACACTCACAAACAGAAGGTGTAACCAGACACATCACATGTGAACTATCTTGGGTTAGTTGTAATTATCTTCGGTACACTTGAAGACAGTTATATAAACAACATTTACCATGATATTTATACTGAGAAGAGATATTGACATCTAATGATATGGAAACAGTGAATGCATTGATAAAATGCAGTGCATGTCAGCGTTTGCCAAGATTTTGCCAGCTGTCACGAGATCCATCAGCATGAGAAACAGGAAGGGAATGGCTAACTCTAAAAAACGATGATGCGAGTACAATAAAAGGGACGACATTGAAACTAGTGGTGTGCCAAATCACAGATTATAGTTTTTTTTTTCTGAATACGATTTTTACTCAATTCCGTATGTTACCGACATGGCAAAAACTCCGTGGATTATTATTTTATCAGTCATTCTCCGGTCATCTCAGGTAAAATGGGAAGGTAGCTGTTATGCTAGCTAAAGCTAGCTAGTTAGCTCACGGTATTTATCATAACAGTACAGAGATAGATGTAGCTAGCTAGCAAGCCAGGTCCAACTATGTCGACAACTATGTGATATTTATTTCACAAATACTATCGACAAATGGATAATGTCACCTTTACAATTGTCATTTCGAGCGTCTATCCTGTTAGGCAAGTGTGCCATGTTCATGTAGCTAGCTAGCCAATTAGCCACCAGCTAAGTTTGCCAGCTGAGCTCTTTTCTGGCTTGGCTATGGGGAAGTACCCACCTTTCCAGGCTTCAGAGTGGAACAGATACTGACAGTGTAATGAAAAAGTGTTACACTGCTAACACTGATCAGTCTCTGAACAAACGATCTGTTGCTGTTTCTTATACTTTGTTTACTTTGAAATGCATGTTGGTTGTATGTATTTCACTTAGTTACTGTTTTTATTCCACACAGGTGATCGGTCAAGAGGCAATCTTGCACATCTCAAATGGAGCCACAGATAAAGAATACTGCCTGGTCTACAACTCCTTATGGACCAACCTGTCACTCTCACTCAGCGCTGCTGTAAGTCCAGTCCAGCAACATCGCCATTCTGATATTCAGCTACCCTATGCCCCCAACCTCGACTGTGTTAGACTTTAGTATCTGTTGGTGAACCCACAGAACTTTTGCGAACCTCACCTGACATCCAGCCTGCTGTTAGGTGGCTCTGGGATTCAGCCTTGCTACAGTGACAATACATCATAGCTATTAATATATTGATTGTCTAACTGTACCTGTTGTCCTGTGTTAGACTGCGTATCCTCTGGTGAACCTGTCGTCCAGGCAACTGTGTAGCTCTGCAGGGGTGAGCCCAGACATAGTGAGAGGCAAGGCGGTGGTGGTCATGAGTGGGGAGTGTAACATCAGCCAGAAGGCTGTGGTAGCCCAAGACCTGGGGGCTGCTGCTCTGATCGTTGCCAGCACTAAATCTATGGTAATACTTTGATAATGGATCTACAATGTATCAAAGGTGTATCTACAATGTATTTACAATGTATCAATAGTGTTACCTCCAATGTGTTTATGATGCAACACTTAATTTACATCTATGGTATAACATGATAGGCCTACATCTTTGTGTGTGCTTTTTAAGACATGTGTTTTGTTTTGTCTCTCATTTGATTGCTTCTAAAGAGTCCCCCGGGAGCCAATGTGACAGAGTATGAGAAGGTCCAGATTCCGCTGGCTCTGATGAGATACATGGACTTCCTGGACGCACAGAATGTGAGTTCTCTGCTACTGTAGGTCCTCTGGTATAGAGGTCACTACAACGCACTATAAGATATGGTATAGTGCTTATTCACGCCTTCTAATTGACTTCTCATCTACAGTATTTCTTTCAATCAATAAGAATAGACATGAGACACTAGTGTGTGTGTCTCAGGTGTGTTAGTGTTTGATCTCTCTGTGTGTTTCTCCAGGTGTTTGGTGAGGAGATGCAGGTTAGGCTGTATGCCCCGGCGGTGCCTGTGTTTGATGTCAGCATTGTGGTCATGCTTCTCATAGGAGTGGTGACTGTTGCTCTGGGAGGCTACTGGAGCGGAGCCTGTGAGAGGTGAGACTGCACACACACACACACACGTTTCTTTATTTCCTTCGGAAAAGGACAGCCATGCACGCTGTCCACTCTTCAGCCACTCTACACTCTGTGTAACAGTCTGTGTGTTGTGTGTGTCTGTGTCAGAGAGAGGCTGAGTGCGTCTCGAGGAGGAGGTGGAAGAGGAGGAGGAGGAGGAGAGGAGAAGAGTGACAGTGGGGACTTGGCTCTGTACTCTCCCCTAAAGGTGGTCATTTTTGTAGGTCTGATGTGTCTGATGCTGGTACTCATGTACTTCTTCTACAAGTACCTGGGTGAGTCTTTCTCTCTGGACAAACACTGCTTAATATATTTGTATTACATTTTCATAATGTATTACGTTTATTAACAGTTTATTAACAGTTTTATATGCAAAGCAAACATACCACACCAGAAGCTGTTAGACACTCAGTGATCGTCTCATAATGAGTTAGTTCAGGAGTGTTTTGACACTGTGTGTGTGTGTGTGTGTGTGTGTGTGTGTGTGTGTGTGTGTGTGTGTGTGTGGGTGTGTGTTTTCCAGTGTATGTGATCATCGCCATATTTTGCCTAGCGTCAGCCACCGCCCTCTTCAGCTGTCTGGACGCCCTGTTGGACCTGGCCAAGTGTAGCCCCATGAGGTACACACACACACACACACACACACACACACACACACACACACACACACACACACACACACACAGTGTCACCATTTTCCTAGGGTTCCCATAACAACATAGCCCCCCCCAAACAAGGAAAACAAAGTATTGTCTGACAAATGTCACAGCTCATTAAAATCATGGTTTTTACAGAGAGTCAAGGTTTTCTATAGTAACAACGTAAAGTAGGATTTCCCTGTTCCATAGACATCTGTCCTCCCTGTCAGTTTCTCTGTCTGTTCCATAGACATCTGTCCTCCCTGTCAGTTTCTCTGTCTGTTCCATAGACATCTGTCCTCCCTGTCAGTTTCTCTGTCTGTTCCATAGACATCTGTCCTCCCTGTCAGTTTCTCTGTCTGTTCCATAGACATCTGTCCTCCTTGTCAGTTTCTCTGTCTGTTCCATAGACATCTGCCCTCCCTGTCTGTTCCTCTGTCTGTTCCATAGACATCTGCCCTCCCTGTCAGTTTCTCTGTTTGTTCCATAGACATCTGTCCTCCCTGTCAGTTTCTCTGTCTGTTCCATAGACATCTGTCCTCCCTGTCAGTTTCTCTGTCTGTTCCATAGACATCTGTCCTCCCTGTCAGTTTCTCTGTCTGTTCCATAGACATCTGCCCTCCCTGTCAGTTTCTCTGTCTGTTCCATAGACATCTGCCCTCCCTGTCAGTTTCTCTGTCTGTTCCATAGACATCTGCCCTCCCTGTCAGTTTCTCTGTCTGTTCCATAGACATCTGCCCTCCCTGTCAGTTTCTCTGTCTGTTCCATAGACATCTGTCCTCCCTGTCAGTTTCTCTGTCTGTTCCATAGACATCTGTCCTCCCTGTCAGTTTCTCTGTCTGTTCCATAGACATCTGTCCTCCCTGTCAGTTTCTCTGTCTGTTCCATAGACATCTGTCCTCCCTGTCAGTTTCTCTGTCTGTTCCACAGACATCTGTCCTCCCTGTCAGTTTCTCTGTCTGTTCCACAGACATCTGTCCTCCCTGTCTGTTCCTCTGTCTGTCATAAACAACTCATAGGTCATAGTTTCATATGGAAGTTCTGAGAAGTAAAAAATGAAGAAGTGAATCAGACACATACCAGTCTCCTTGAACATCTCTCTCTCACTCTCACTCACTCACTCACTCACTCACTCACTCACTCACTCACTCACTCACTCACTCACTCACTCACTCACTCACTCACACACTCACACACTCACACACACACACACATGTGTTTTTGTGAGTCATACGGACCTTTCTGTGGTTGCTTGCGGTCTTTCTCGCTTCTCTCATGTGTGTTGTGTTCCTCCAGTGTGACGGTCCTGGGTGGGAGTGTATCTGTGAGGTCGGTGCTGCTGTCTGCTGTGTGTGTCACCGTAGCCGTGGTCTGGGGAGTCTACAGGAACGAGGACAGGTACTGTCTATCACTCACACACACACACACACACACACACACACACACACACACACACACACACACACACACACACACACACACACACACACACACTGACATACACACCCCTTGGGAATTCTGTGGGTGGGACATGGGTGGGACAGGAAGCAGGAAGTGGTGTTTGGGGTGAGGGAGTCTGGAGGACTCGGACGTCATCAACAGAGTAGAGGTGTGTTGTTGCTGTTAGTTTAGTTTTAGCTTAGTTCAGCATCACTCACTGCTTCATTGACTCTGACTACTGTCTCTGAATGTGTCTCAAATGGTTCTCTATTCCCTATATAGTGCTACTTATGCTGGTCAAAAGTAGTGCACTTATAGGGACTAGGGTGCAATTTGAGACGCGCTTTCTGACAGACAGAAACTCTTAGTCTCTCTAATTTCCAATAACAGAATAACATCATGGTGGGTAATGTTTGTGTGTGTATTCATACAGGCTAGTGACTGTCCTTAGACATTAGCACAGTAGAGGTATTAGTGGACAGGATCATTAAATGTCCCCAGTCTACAACAGCAACACACGGTCCGCAGCTAATCTCCTATGAAACTTTTCCATGAGCGAAAGCATGGTGGATAATTATAATGTTCTAGAGAATGTGGTTTCACTTCCCTTTCCACCCTCACACATTGTAACTCACTCAGATTATACATTTACTCATTCACTGGATCATTACTTGGAAAATGCTCTTATTTTTGCATTTATAAAACTCTAACTAAAACTAAACTAACAATGAATTCCTGGGCCATTTCAGGGTAAAGCACAGGAACCATTGTCAATGGTTGTCCTCATGTTTGTGAGGATAAGCTTGACATGCACTTTATAACCTATTTCTTTATTACCATTATTTAATCCGTTTGGTTATATTTAATAGTTAGTTGACAGGCTGAAGTGTGTTGTTGAAAATAAACCTTGTACTCTACTTGATTGCCAGGTGGATCTGGATCCTACAGGACCTCCTGGGTGTGGCCTTCTGTCTCAACTTCCTAAAGACCATCTCACTGTCCAACTTCAAGGTGAAATCATCACTCTGACCCTCTGATCTTCAGTCACAAAGAGGGCCACTCTCTGGCTGAGACAGTTGGACACGTCCATAGAGATAGATCAATACTTGGAAATAAACTGTTTTTACATTGACATTGACATTGAGGACTTCCACCGTTTTAAAGTAGTCAACTGGGTGGGATCAGCCAATGAATTATACTCGTGAGAAAAAATTCCGTAACTGCAGGTGGCAGTAGATCACCAACCTTGGCTTTTATACCTGTTCAAACAACACACTCCAGGTGGCAGTATGCACCATTTCAGTTTGTTTACCAACTCATAGAAGTAGTAGAAGAAAAAGTACTACTTCAAAATGGAGATCGCCTCAATGGCGCTGCCTATAATCTAACAGACGCCATAATGGGTCAGGTAAAAAGATGTCGTCTAACTAAGTCTATGGACACGTCTCTAAACATCTGTTCTCTCTTTCCCTCTCTTTCTTCTCTCTCCCCCTCAACTGACTTCCATTCCATCCCTCCTCCACCCCCCCTCTCTCTCCCCCTCTCTCTTCCCCCTCTTTCTCTCTCCCCCCCTCTCTCTCCCTCTTTCTCTCTCTCCCCCTCCCCCCTCAGATCTGTGTGATCCTGTTGAGTCTGCTGCTGTTGTATGATGTGTTCTTTGTCTTCATCACTCCTCTGTTCATGCCGGTGAGTCACTTTCCCCTTTAAATACAGTGCAATGTTATTGTTATTTTTAATAGACAGGTTAAATACATTGTCCCACGTTTTAAGTGTTTTATATTTACAGAATGGGGAGAGCATCATGGTCCAAGTGGCCCTGGGTCCAGATGCAGCAGGAGAGAAGGTAACCACTCATCTGTCTGTCTCTCTGTCTGTCTGCCTGTCTGCCTATATGTCTCTCTGTGTCTGTCAACTTGAATCTTCAATCTCTGGATGTTAAAATGGCTTGATTAACAATCAGTAGGGTCAGGAGTTTTCCTTGACTGAGTGTTCCCCGACCCAGTAAACACTCCTGCCCCTAACTAGAATCAGGCTACGTAGCTGTGATCTCATCTGCTGTGTACCGTTGCAGCATTGCGGTCTGAATGGCTGACTGTCTAACTGAGGATGCGTTTCAAATGGCACCCTATTCCTTACATAGTGCGTTACTTTTGACCAGAGCGCCTTGGGCCCTGATTAAAAGTAGTGCACTATGTAGGGAATATAGTGCCATTTGGGATGCAAACTGACTGCGTCTGGTTGGGGTGTTCTGTCTCGACGCAGGGTAACACGGTGGAGGTGCCAGCCGAACCCTCGACTCCATATGAGAAAGTAAGACCCCAGCGCTTTACTGCTCAGCTTCATATGTACTGTTAATTATCAATTCATCTCTACTACTCAGATTCATATGTACTGTTAATTATCAATTCATCTCTACTACTCAGATTCATATGTACTGTTAATTATCAAATCAAATCATCTCTTTACTGCTCAGATTCATATGTACTGTTAATTATCAAATCATCTCTACTACTCAGATTCATATGTACTGTTAATTATCAAATCAATTAATCTCTTTACTACTCAGATTCATATGTACTGTTAATTATCAATTCATCTCTACTACTCAGATTCATATGTACTGTTAATTATCAAATCAAATCATCTCTTTACTGCTCAGATTCATATGTACTGTTAATTATCAATTCATCTCTACTACTCAGATTCATATGTACTGTTAATTATCAAATCATCTCTTTACTGCTCAGATTCATATGTACTGTTAATTATCAAATCATTTCATCTTTACTACTCAGATTCATATGTACTGTTAATTATCAAATCATCTCTTTACTACTCAGATTCATATGTACTGTTAATTATCAAATCAATTCATCTCTTTACTGCTCAGATTCATATGTACTGTTAATTATCAAATCAATTCATCTCTTTACAGCTCAGATTCATATGTACTGTTAATTATCAAATCAATTCATCTCTTTACTGCTCAGATTCATATGTACTGTTAATTATCAAATCAATTCATCTCTTTACTGCTCAGATTCATATGTACTGTTAATTATCAAATCATCTCTTTACTACTCAGATTCATATGTACTGTTAATTATCAAATCAATTCATCTTTACTACTCAGATTCATATGTACTGTTAATTATCAAATCATCTCTTTACTACTCAGATTCATATGTACTGTTAATTATCAAATCAATTCATCTCTTTACTACTCAGATTCATATGTACTGTTAATTATCAATTCATCTCTACTACTCAGATTCATATGTACTGTTAATTATCAAATCAATTCATCTCTTTACTACTCAGATTCATATGTACTGTTAATTATCAAATCAATTCATCTCTACTACTCAGATTCATATGTACTGTTAATTATCAAATCAATTCATCTCTTTACTACTCAGATTCATATGTACTGTTAATTATCAAATCAATTCATCTCTACTACTCAGATTCATATGTACTGTTAATTATCAATTCATCTCTTTACTACTCAGATTCATATGTACTGTTAGAGATGAATTGATTTGATAATTAACAGTACATATGAATCTGAGTAGTAAAGAGATGAATTGATAATTAACAGTACATATGAATCTGAGTAGTAAAGAGATTAATTGATAATTAACAGTACATATGAATCTGAGCAGTAAAGAGATGATTTGATTTGATAATTAACAGTACATATGAATCTGAGTAGTAGAGATGAATTGATTTGATAATTAACAGTACATATGATTCTGAGTAGTAAAGAGATTAATTGATAATTACTACTCAGATTCATATGTACTGTTAATTATCAAATCAATTCATCTCTACTACTCAGATTCATATGTACTGTTAATTATCAAATCAATTCATCTCTACTACTCAGATTCATATGTACTGTTAATTATCAATTCATCTCTTTACTACTCAGATTCATATGTACTGTTAATTATCAATTCATCTCTTTACTACTCAGATTCATATGTACTGTTAGAGATGAATTGATTTGATAATTAACAGTACATATGAATCTGAGTAGTAAAGAGATTAATTGATAATTAACAGTACATATGAATCTGAGTAGTAAAGAGATTAATTGATAATTAACAGTACATATGAATCTGAGTAGTAAAGAGATGAATTGATAATTAACAGTACATATGAATCTGAGTAGTAGAGATGAATTGATTTGATAATTAACAGTACATATGAATCTGAGCAGTAAAGAGATGATTTGATTTGATAATTAACAGTACATATGAATCTGAGTAGTAGAGATGAATTGATAATTAACAGTACATATGAATCTGAGTAGTAGAGATGAATTGATTTGATAATTAACAGTACATATGAATCTGAGTAGTAGAGATGAATTGATTTGATAATTAACAGTACATATGAATCTGAGTAGTAAAGAGATTAATTGATAATTACTACTCAGATTCATATGTACTGTTAATTATCAAATCAATTCATCTCTACTACTCAGATTCATATGTACTGTTAATTATCAAATCAAATAATCTATTTACTGCTCAGATTCATATGTACTGTTAATTATCAATTCATCTCTACTACTCAGATTCATATGTACTGTTAATTATCAATTCATCTCTACTACTCAGATTCATATGTACTGTTAATTATCAAATAATCTCTTTACTGCTCAGATTCATATGTACTGTTAATTATCAAATCAAATCATCTCTTTACTGCTCAGATTCATATGTACTGTTAATTATCAAATCATTTCATCTTTACTACTCAGATTCATATGTACTGTTAATTATCAAATCATCTCTTTACTACTCAGATTCATATGTACTGTTAATTATCAAATCAATTCATCTCTTTACTGCTCAGATTCATATGTACTGTTAATTATCAAATCAATTCATCTCTTTACTGCTCAGATTCATATGTACTGTTAATTATCAAATCAATTCATCTCTTTACTGCTCAGATTCATATGT
Source organism: Salvelinus namaycush (assembly GCF_016432855.1). Lineage (NCBI taxonomy): Eukaryota > Metazoa > Chordata > Actinopteri > Salmoniformes > Salmonidae > Salvelinus > Salvelinus namaycush. The sequence continues at coordinate 7,618,505 of NC_052336.1, forward strand.
ACTGTTAATTATCAAATCAATTCATCTCTTTACTACTCAGATTCATATGTACTGTTAATTATCAAATCAATTCATCTTTACTACTCAGATTCATATGTACTGTTAATTATCAAATCATCTCTACTACTCAGATTCATATGTACTGTTAATTATCAAATCAATTCATCTCTTTACTACTCAGATTCATATGTACTGTTAATTATCAAATCAATTCATCTCTAACAGTACATATGAATCTGAGTAGTAAAGAGATGAATTGATAATTAACAGTACATATGAATCTGAGTAGTAGAGATGAATTGATTTGATAATTAACAGTACATATGAATCTGAGTAGTAAAGAGATGAATTGATTTGATAATTAACAGTACATATGAATCTGAGTAGTAGAGATGAATTGATAATTACTACTCAGATTCATATGTACTGTTAATTATCAAATCAATTCATCTCTACTACTCAGATTCATATGTACTGTTAATTATCAAATCAATTCATCTCTTTACTACTCAGATTCATATGTACTGTTAATTATCAAATCAATTCATCTCTACTACTCAGATTCATATGTACTGTTAATTATCAAATCAATTCATCTCTACTACTCAGATTCATATGTACTGTTAATTATCAAATCAATTCATCTCTTTACTACTCAGATTCATATGTACTGTTAATTATCAAATCAATTCATCTCTTTACTACTCAGATTCATATGTACTGTTAATTATCAAATCAATTCATCTTTACTACTCAGATTCATATGTACTGTTAATTATCAAATCATCTCTACTACTCAGATTCATATGTACTGTTAATTATCAAATCAATTCATCTCTTTACTACTCAGATTCATATGTACTGTTAATTATCAAATCAATTCATCTCTACTACTCAGATTCATATGTACTGTTAATTATCAAATAAATTCATCTCTGCGCTCTGTTGTTAGTTTTAGAAAGACATTGTTTACAAACAATGAAGTAAAACAGCCATAGATGTTATTCTGGGGTAAGACAGTTCTACTAAGTTCATAAGACATATTCTTCAAGAATAAATGGGCATTTTATATAAATATTGTAGATTGTTCCTTGCTTTGGAAATGTAAACATATGTTTACCATGCCAATAAAGACCCTAAAATTGAAATGGAATTGAATTGAGACAGAACATACAGTACATACCAACCAACTGTCACATGACCGGCTCTTCTGTCACGTGACAGCTGTGTTAATGTCTGATTCGTCATGTGTAGGGCCAAGAGTTTTTTTCAGTTTTTATCACGTAGTCCTGGCTCTAACAAACTTCTTAATCTGAATTTAATAAAACATTGATATATTTGTTGTGTGATTTGGTGGTGAACTGATTGCTTTCCTGTGTGTCTCATGTTCATGTCATTAACAAACACTACGGCTTGACAGTTGGCATATTTACATTACATGTATGTCTGTTTTCTGTTTTGTAATGGAAGTACTGTAATTGGTTTTGATTCAGAATCTATCATAGTGAATCCTCAGTATGTCTCTCTGTGATTGATTTGAGGTTTAGTTTAGTTTTGGTTGAGCTTTAGTTAACTGTTAGTCAATTGTTATTTAACAGCGTGTTAGATGGTTTTTATTTAATCATTAGTTGACCGTTAGTTGACCGTTGCCTGTGTTGTCTCCCTGGTAGCTCCCGGTAGTGATGCGTGTTCCACGGTTCTCCGCTTGGACACAGAACCTGTGTGGCATGCAGTTCTCCATCCTGGGCTATGGGGACATCATTGTACCAGGTGAGATAAACATGTCTGCATCCCAAATGGCATCCTATGCCCTATATAGTGCACTACTTTTGACCAGAGCTAGGGTTGCAAAGGGAGGGTATATTACGGTAAACTTGACAAGTTTACCAGTAAACGACCAGAATTACGGTAACGTACGTTTTTATTTTATCAGATACCATCTAGTGGGCTTTTTGGGTACTTCAGATTATCACCGGTGTCTGTAATTATCTAAATACAATAAAATATATACAATAATAAAATAATGACAAAACAGAATGACAAAACTATAAAACATTATCCTAAATATGAACCATCAACTTAGTGAATACCATTAGTGTTTAACAGGAGGGTTTCAGCATGAAATATCTTTCTATTTATTTAACTATGTTAATATGTCTTTGTTGTCAATGTTTTGGTACCAAACTGGTGACAGTTGTGAAGAAAGTCAATAGTTGGAAGAGTTGCAGAGTTAATTGAAAAAAATGCCATTGTTGTTGAAATGCTTTTTTCATTCATTCGTTTTTTTTCTTGAACCATATGGTCTATCCACTGGAAACTCATGGACAATATGGACACAGATAAATTACCATAGATTGCCATAGATTACCTGTTAATTACCAAAATGACTGAAGATTCTGGTAACTTTGGTAAATTACCAGTAGCTTTGCAACAATAACCAGAGCCCTATGGGTCCATGTTTCTAGACAATGATCTAAGGTCAGTATTATGCTTCCCTCTATAATGGTTATAATTAGGATGTGTGGAGAGTGTAAGCTGATCCTAGATCTGTTCATAAGGTAATTTTCTTCCTGGTGCGATCTAAAGCTCCATCTTCACACCCTTCTGTTCTGCCTTCTCATTGGACGATAGCTTCAGACCTTCATATATTCTGTTTGCTGATTGGCCCAACAGGTCTTCTTGTGGCCTATTGCAGCAGGTTTGATGTGTGGGTCAACAGCCCCAAGAAGATCTACCTTTTCTGCTGCTGCATAGGTAACGACATGGACATTATCAATATGTTACTGATCATTATCATCATCGTGTTGATCATCTCCTCTCCACCCCTCCCCCAGCCTACCTGTGTGGTATGGTTTTGACGTTTGCGGTGATGTTGGTGACTAAGATGGGGCAGCCAGCCCTGCTCTACCTGGTTCCATTCACCCTGCTAGAATCTGCTCTGCTGGCCTGGAGGAGAGGGGAGATGAGGCAGTTCTGGAACGGGACAACCTACGAGGTGAGAGGACAAGACACTTTTCCTTAGGTGGTTGGAATTCAGTCTATTTAATTGAATATTTGATCACTTCAAAGGGTTTGGGCCTAATTCCATTTCCAACTCAGGAAATGAATTTAAATTTGATTATACATGTTTTTGTTCTCATTATGTATTTCTAATATGGAGGGTTGTTTACAGTAGTGTGTGATGTAATGATGATGATTTAATCTCCATCAGGTGTTGGACTCCACCAGGGAACCCTTACTGCCAGGTGTGCTTTCACCCCCTGACCTCTAACCCCTGAGGCCAGTAAGGGCTACTCACGCTCTCTTCTACTGCATCCTCCCCGCCATCTAGCTACCCTATGTCTCCAGACTACCATTATGTTTTCTTCTTTCACAGCCTTTCAGCCTTTACTTCAAACATTTAGCAAATCAAAAACATAACACTGGAATGTCAACTTGAGTTATGTGTAATATCATGTTACATACTCAGACCAGCTGTACCCGACGTGGTCACTAGATGTCACTAGAGTCCTGGAAATGCCAGATTTCACTCTAGCTTGGACACACACACATTTAGGTTAGAAAAGTCTGTTTCTATTGTTTTATTTCTTTAGTTTGTTTGTCAATGTCTGCATCCCTTAATTTTTTTTCAACAGCCGTCCATCTCTCCTAATCAGAGTACAATCATCTCATAACGTTTTTGTGAGTTTGAATTTTCCCCGTGCAGCTGTGTTTTATTCAGAGGGGGAGTTGCCACGTGGGAGCTTTGTTCGTTGTTTATGTTTTGTCATGTGCGTGTCGTCATGCTTTCTGTAAACCTGTGGTTTGCTTCTGTTCAGAAGGGTGAACATTTCAGAACGTTGCAGTTATAAATGCAATGCATAGAACAGACACAATAGGCTATTCTCTATGACAATGAAGATAAATGTCTGTTCTACATGAACGTTCTGTACAGTTTCACCCTCCTGAATAAGCCTGGGCTGTGCAAAGCAGACTGTCTGTTGGCTACTGGACTAAGCTTTATGTTGTATCACATATGTCTGTCTTATACTGATAAACTCATCTCCTCCACTCCCTCTCCTAGATGGAACACCTGACGATGGCAGCGGAGGAGGAAAGTGCTGACTACAACTGATCTAGGAGCCAACTAACAAACCAAACGCAGGGGCTCTTTTCTACTCTTCAAATCAAGCATCTAGTTTATCATCCATGGGATGCAAGGGAAATACTATAGCTAGTCTATCAATCAATAAGAATTTATACTGGGGAGGGGTAAGGGGTCAGGGGTGGGTTAGGGGTATTGATTGTACAGTGTGGGTCTCTGTTGATTGGACAGTGAGACAGTTTAATTGGAGAGGCTTACTAGTGGCTAAGAACTATAATATTAAAATGATGCCTAAACTGTGTTGCCTTGGTAAAAGATACAAGTGATTTATTGAGAAAGCACTTTAATACTCATGTTGGCAGGTTTTGGGGGATTTTAAATTCAAAGTTAAACTGTAGGTGAAGATAGATTTTTTTGTATTTTCTTTGATAACAGCTGTTCTGGGGTTTTCTGTATAACTTGTTTGTTGTATTGAGAAACACAATCTTTGATTGCTTTTGTTGCCTTAAATTAGTCCAATCTGATTTGAGCTCTGAGTGTGTTCTGTGGCCTGTACTTTATCTAACACTTCATGTCTCTTTAAAGCTCACAGTTAACTATGACATAACTGATTGAAATAATTATAGACTAACAAAAACTCACTGTATAAGTTGAATCAGCTGTGTTACTGCCTCGCTGGAGCAAAAGCCTGCACCCACACCGGCCCTTTGCAGATATCTTTGTCCACCTGTGAGCTAGGTCACTATGGGGCTGGTCAGTGTTACACGGCTCTGTACCTGTACTTGTTACCACCGGGCCTTTAGAAAGAGCAAATATTGAGTTAGTGAGTTTGGGAAGGCACTGACTGACTGCTGAGCCCATGGTACCCATTAATGAATTACTTTATAGATTTGTATTGTCTAACTACCATCCTCATAAATGTACAGAGAGAGTGAGAAAGAGGGAGGGTGGTGGAGGAAGTCCTGGGAAGAGTGAGGAGGGAGGGGGAGAGCGAGAATAGCAGGGAAAGAGAAAGGGAAGAAGATGGAGAGATCAAACTTGGAGAGTACAGTAAAGAGGGAGAACAAGTTAGGGAGGTGGCTTTTTGTACTGTTGCAAAATGTAATTTTTTGGGGTTCATCTGTGGAGTTCGTCATGTTTCAGCCTGTTGTAGCTTATTACTGGTGACTTGCCACTTCTTGCCTACATACCAGTCAGAATGAGAAGTATGTAGATCTACCACATTGACCTAGAAACCTGTTTACAGTACACGCCTGTTGCATAATATACTTATCCAAACACTCATCCCATGGCAATACACTTTAATATCAATGCGGGTATTAATCAATCAAATAATTGATCAATATTCAGGTATTTGACCCCCGCTGTCATGTGACGTGCTCAGTGCTCGGGGGCTGACTCAGCTGGCTTCGTCACGCAGCGGCGTCAGTTCAGAGTCGCACAATTATGAAAAAGCAACCTTCCGCTGGAGCTGCAGCTAGGGCAGATTTCACCAGCGACAACTGGACTTTCCTTCCAAGGCTAACAGAAAAGAACACCGCCGATAGATGGATAAAAGCCTCGGAGAAGCTCTTCCTGAGTCTCAACGGTGAAGAGAATGGTACGAGATCCAACCAAAGTGCTCTTCTGCGTTTGTTTGTCCAGTAGAATGTTTGAGGTAGAATGGGGGCTTCTAGAATGTCAGGTCGGAGGATCGAGCGAGTCGAGGAGGGAGATATGAGTAATTGGCAGTTATTTACATGCTGCTTGATTGTCAAGAAGATCATGATCAGTTGGTATTGCGTACTTGTGTTTAACTATCTATCTAGAATAACGTTGGATATGGTTCAGTGACTAGCCAGTGCCACCGACATCTGGGTAAAACATCTGGGCACCTTTTGCATTGGTAGTGAAAATGTATCGGCCGAACGTTCGCTGAAATGCAAACTGCGGCTGGCTGAGTCTAGCGATGCCGCGGCTAGGTAGTTGAGTTAGCTAACGTTCGCATTACCATCCATCCACAATGGCGTTAGATGCTAACTAGTGAGCCAACTCCAGTTAGCTCTGTCCGCCAATGGACTTGAGTACAAAGCGATGTGACTGCAGAGCCATGCCAACTCGTGCGTGCACTCGTGCGATGACTTGACAAAGTTGGATTCCAAGAAAAGGGGTGGAGATGACATTGTCCCCGCGAGACAGTACTGGGACCCAAAATTCAAGGCTTGCCTTTATCAGTCTTGACTAGCTAGCAAATTAGCCTGCTAGTTTTAATTTTGCGTAAATTATCAGAGATTGTGTCGCTAACTCGTGGTATTGTTGTCTTTGCTATGGCAAGTTGTCATTAAACAATAGCTTAGCCAGCTACATTAGCTGACGAATTTCTGTCTTTGTGGAACCCCCGAGGGGAATCAGTCTCTGGATTGTTCATCATCTAGCTAGCTAACCACCACTGACTAGCATAGTTAAGCTATATATAATGGTTTGAAGCTTCTGATCAGCTTGTCATCAGACCGCTAAAAGTCAGTTGAAAACACACTCTTGAAGAGTTTCAGGCTACATCGGGCCACTGTCAAGTCGTCGCCGGTTCGCGGTTTGGCCAGACAGACAGACACTGCATGTGGCGTCACTAATTGTGCGCGGTGGTCTGGTTGTCATGCTGCTGTGTGTGATGGTTTGTTGTAGTCCCCATGTGTTCACTGTCCAGCGGTTTACCAGGCCAGATGAATGCATGCAGGCTACAGGATATAGAACGGACACCAGCAAATGGTCCCCCGATAGAATAGAACATAATTAAACAATAGAACCACATAAGTCCTACTTCCATCTGTTTTAGACTACAGGGGATCATTAGACCACGATTCATTTTTTGCAAGTGTCAAAGGCCTTTATACAGCTCTGTCCATTCTATACTGAACAAAAATTTAAACGCAACATGTAAAGTGTTGGTCCCATGTTTCATGAGCTGAAATAGAAGATCCCAGAAATGTTCCATACACAAAAAACGTATTTCTCTAAAATGTGTTTACAACCCTGTTAGTAAGCACTTCTCCTTTGCCAAGATAATCCATCTACCTGACAGGTGTGGCATATCAACATGCTGATTGAACAGCAGGATCATTACACAGGTGCACCTTGTGCTGGGGACAATAAAAGGCCACTCTAAAATGTGCAGTTTTGTCACACAAACAAGATGTTTTGAGGGAGTGTGCAATTGGCATGCTGAATGCAGGAATGTCCACCAGAGCTGTTTCCAGAGAATTGAATGTTAATTTCGCTACCATAAACCGCCTCCAACGTTGTTTTAGAGAATTTGGCAGTACTTCCAACCTGCCACACAACTGCAGACCACGTGTATGGTGTTGTATGGGCGAGCTGTTTGCTGATGTCAACGTTGTGAACGGAGTGCCCCATGGTGAGGTTATGGTATAGGCAGGCTTAAGCTACGGACAATGACACAATTGGATTTTATCGATGGCAATTTGAATGCACAGATACTGTGATGAGATCCTGAGGCCCATTGGTGTGCCATTCATCTGCCGCCATCTTGTTTCAGCATGATAATGCACAGCCCCATGTCGCAAGGATCTTTACAGAATTCTTGGAAGTTGAAATTGTTCCCAGTTCATCCATGGCCTGCATACTCACCAGACATGTCACCCATTGAGCATGTTTGGGATGCTCTGGATCAACGTGTACGACAGCGTGTTCCAGTTCCCGCCAATATTCAGCAACTTCGCACAGCCATTGAATAGGAGTGGGACAACATTCCACAGGCCACAATCAACATCCTGATCAACACAATGAGATGTGTCGCGCTGCATGAGGCAAATAGTGATCACACCAGATATTGACTGGTTTTCTGATCCATGCCCCTACCTTTTTTTTTTAAAGGTATCTGTGACCTACAGATGCATATCTGTATTCCCAGTCATGTGAAATCCATAGATTAGGGCCTAATACATGTATTTCAATTGACTGATATCTTTATATGAACTGTAACTCAGTAAAATCTTTGTTGCATGTTGCGTATATTTTTGTTCAGTATAATTTCAGTAAGAAGGACTTGATGGTGGTGGCCGTGGGTTGAATACTGGGTGTAGGAAAACCAGTCCTGTCTGAACCTGTAATTTCCTTGGAGTGAGTGAATGTTATCATTTGTGTTCTCTCAAAGTTCTTCCTCCCTCTGCATCAGATGCAGGTTGTTGTAATGCTACTCCTTGTTAGTGTAATGGTCACAGGAGGTTCATGAATAATTCATTACAATGACCTATTATGATGCATTGCTATCACTTTTTACAAGACCTCTAGGTGCCTCTTAAATGGAACTATTTTCCCTATAAAGTGTACTACTTAGTAGTACAATATATAGGGAATATGGTGCCATTGGGATACAGCCCTAGCTTGTGTACACCAACCATGGGTTTTCTGTCAAACTTTCCCAGAAGAGCCTGGTTCTGCAATAAGTTCTGGCCAGGGCAGGTGTTGTGAAACTGCTCCTTGTTTCCCTCAGTCCCTGTCCCCTTTCAGCCTGCCTCAGCTTACAGCCACTTAGCATGTTGTAGCAGTAGGGTGGTTTACCGTAGCCCTGCTGCAGCCAGGCCAGCGCTGCAGAGATAGTCACTTACTCAGCATGTCTCCAAGATCTTCCAACCTGATTATTTTTTTTAAACGCACTGATCTACAAATCATTTTGCATCCCAAATAAATCTGTTTAAAATGTAAGGGATCTGGACTAAAGAATCTGCACAGTAACTTGTGTAGGGCAAGCCCCCTGGAATGCACCACCTGACTGTCCGTTTTCTAGAGGGCTAATCATGGACCAAAGGAGACTACTACTGTATAGGAGTCTGGCCTGTTCTATATACAGTAAGCTATAGACTGTTATCACACACATTGTTCCAGTGCATGGAAAGCGTGAGAGCAGTGGCACAGTATAGTAGTGAAGGCGGTAGTGTTCTTGTGAAGTAGCAGTAGCATCACTATCTGTCCTCATCCTCCTGTTCTACCTTATTCACTCTGAGAGAAGTCTCTTATATTACACTACTATGCCTACAAGGGCTCCCTGGGAGTGTGAACTGAAGGCTCGTCACACTGCTGTCCCGTGACTTTTCACATGGCTCCACACTTGGCTTAGTTTCAAGTTCAAGTTTTATTAGTCACATGGACAGGTACAGTGAAATGCTTAACTTGCAAGCCCTACCCAACAGTGCAGTATTCAATGTCAAAACAGTATCACTAATAGGAATAAATAAATAGAAGAATGAAAGTTATATACAGGGTCAATGCCAGTACCACATTTACAATGTGCAGGAATACTGGAGTAGTTAAGGTTGACATGTACATGTAGGCAGGGATCAGGAGAAAGTGACTGGTAGCAGGATTAATAGTAAACAATATGGCAGCTGTATAATGGTGTGTGTGTGCTAGAGTGTCAGTGTGTGTGTGATAGGTGACTATACATGTAAACAGGAGTAATAGTGACCAGTAGCAGGATAAATATACAGCACCAGTCAAAAGTCTGGACACACCTACTCATTCAAGGGTTTTTCTATATTTTTACTATTTTCTACACTGTAGAATAATAGTGAAGACATTACCTCGATTTCTGCATAAATTTGACATAGTCACAACAATAAACACAGTGTGCTTAAACTAATAACACACAAATTATTGTATTTTTCTTGAATACATAATTTAAACTTTCAAATTGTAGGTTGGAAAAAGTATGTGAACCCCTAGGCTAAGACTTCTCCAAAAGCTAATTGGAGTCAGGAGTCGGCTAACCTGGAGTCGAATCAATGAGACGAGATTGGAGATGTTGGTTAGAGCTGCCTTGCCCTATAAAAACACTCACAAAAGAGTGAGTTTGCTATTTACAAGAAGCATTGCTTGATGTGAACCATGCCTCGAACAAAAGAGATCTCAGAAGACCTAAGTTTAAGAATTGTTGACTTGCATAAAGCTGGAAACGGTTACAAAAGTATCTCTAAAAGCCTTGATGTTCATCAGTCCACGGTAAGACAAATTGTCTATAAATGGAGAAAGTTAAACACTTGCTACTCTCCCTAGGAGTGGCCGTCCTACAAAGATGACTGCAAGAGCACAGCGCAGAATAATCAATGAGGTTAAGAATCCTAGTGTCAGCTAAAGACTTACAGAAATCTCTGGAACATGCTAACATCTCTGTTGATGAGTCTACGATATGTAAAACACTAAAGAAGAATGGTGTTCATGGGAGGACACTATGGAAGAAGCCATTGCTGTTAAAAAAAAACATTGCTGCACGTCTGAAGTTTGCAAAAGAGCACCTGGATGTTCCACAGTGCTACTGGCAAAATTATTCTGTGGACAGCAGAAACTACAGTTGAGTTGTTTGGAAGGAACACACAGCACTATGTGTTGAGAAAAAAAGGCACAGCACACCAACATCAAAACCTCATCCCAACTGTAAACTATGGTGGAGGGAGCATCATGGTTTGGGGCTGCTTTGCTGCCTCAGGGACTGGACAGCTTGCTATCATCGACGGAAAAATTAATTCCCAAGTTTATCAAGACAATTTGCAGGAGAATGTTAGGCTGTCCGCCAATTGAAGCTCAACAGAAGTTAGGTGATGCAACAGAATGGCTTGAACATTAGGAAAATCCGCTTTCTGTAGTGGCCCAGTCAGTCCTGACCTCAACCCGATTGAGGTGCTGTGGCATGACCTCGAGGGCAGTTCACACCGGACATCCCAACAATATTGCTGAACTGAAACAGTTTTGTAAAGAGGAATGGTCCAAAATTTTAGTTGTGCAAGTCTGATCCTCAACTACAGAAAATGTTTGGTTGAGGTTATTGCTGCCAAGGGAGGGTCAACCTGCTATTAAATCCAAGGGTTCACATACTTTTTCTTGCCACTGTAAGTCCTGGATGGCTGGGACCTCGCCCCCAGTAATGCGCTAAGCTGTCTGCACAACCCTCTGTAAGGCCTTCCGTCTGCAGTTGCCATACTAGATGGTAATACAAGCAGTCAGGATGCTCTCCATAGTGCAGCTGTAAAAGTTCCTAAGGATCTGAGTGGCCATGCCAAATGGTTTCAACCTCCTAAGGGAGAAGAGGCGCTGCCGTGCCGCCTTCACCACTGTGCTGGTGTGAGAGGACCATGTTAAGTCCTCAGTGATGTGGACACAGAGGAACTTGACACTCTTGACCCACTCCACTGCGGCCCCGTGGATGTGGATGAGGGGTGTGCACCCGCCCCTGTTTCCTGTAGTCCACGATCAGCTCCTTGGTCTTGCTGACGTTGAGGGAGTTTAACCTGTTTGAGGCAGCCATCTACAGCCAGCTATAGATCCTTTAACAACATTATCTTATCATATGTAGCTACAGTTAATATAAATAACATTATCATGTTGTGTGGTAATAGGACTTATAACAACATTATTATGCAATGTTGATGATTGTGGTACTTTTTGCTTTAGCTATGAGATCAATCATAGTGACAGCCTGAATCTTATCTTACTTTGCCAATGTCAAAGTTTATTGACCTTCATTAATGCTGCAAAATGTCAGGCAATGTCAAATAAGACGATTGGAGTTGTATTACAACTCTGGGTCATTGAGGGCAGTAGTTTATGGTGTTTTACGAAGAGCAGTGCAGACATTTAAGGACATGTTTATGGTAGTGCCTACAGTAAATGTTGATTTATTATGAAGGCAGGAGAGTGATAGTTCCCTCAGAGTAGACTCCACTGTGCAACTGTTACGGACTGTACCACTACCTGCTGGTGAAGTGGGACCGTACCACTACCTACTGGTGTAGGGTGAAGTGGGACTGGGGAGAGGTCTGTCCATAATAAAGTGCTATTCTGCCTTAACAACGCTGTTAACAAGGTAGGTCCTACAGGCCCTTGTTTTGTCGTACCTGGACTACTGTCCAGTTATGTGGTCAGATGCCACAAAGAGGGACTTAAGAAAATTACAACTGGCCCAGAACAGGGCAGTACGGCTGGCCCTTAAATGTACACGGAAAGCTGATGTGTCAATCTCTCCAGGCTCAAGTAATTGGACTGGACTGATTTGAGTAGAGGAAAGATTGACTTCATCACTACTTGTATTTGTGAGAAGTGTTGACATGTTGAATGCACAGTGTTGTCTGTTTAAACTACTAGTACACAGCTCAGACACCCATGCATACCCCACCAGACATGCCACCAGAGATCTCTTCAGTCCAGAACAGACTATGGGAGGAGCACAGTACTACAAAGAGCCATGACTACATGGAACTCTATTCCACATCAAGTAACTGATGCAAGCAGTAAAATTCAATAAAATAAAGATAATAATACACATTATGGAACAGCGGGGACTGTGAAGAGAGACACACACACAATAACATACTCACTATACACACACGTACACATGGATTTTGTGTTGTGGATATGTGGTAATAGAGTAGTGGCCTGAGGGCACACACTTAATGTGTTGTGAAATGTATTTTAAAGTTTAAATTGTATTATAATGTATATTACTGCCTTCATGTTGCTGGACCCCAGAAAGGGTAGCTGCTGACTTGGCAGCAGCTAATAGGGATCCTTAGTAAATACAAATACTGGTGTATGGTGAAGTTGCCCCTAGATGCTAGTCTGGGGTCAGTTTCTCATTTTCTGTCCCACACTAATGGCTAAGGTTGGGATTGCATTGTTGGGAAGGGCCCGTAAGTAAGCATTAGTTACTCTACACCTGTTGTTTACAAAGCATTTGACAAATAACATTTGATTTTGATTTGATTGGAGGAGGGGAAGCTCATCCTACATATTCACCGGGGGGAAACTTCACCCCAGTGTGTACCTACTCTCTAGGTATCCTGTTGTCTCTTGTGACAGGCTAGTTACATGGGCCTACATGTTAACACGTTTCGTATCTCAATTGGGTTGAGGTCGTGTGATTATGGAAGCCAGATCATCTGATGCAGCACTCCATCACTCTCCTTCTTGGTCAAATATCCCTTACACAGCCTGGAGGTGTGTTGGGTCATTGTTGAAAAACAAATTATAGTCCCACTAAGCGCAAACCAGATGGGATTGTGTATCGCTGCAGAATGCTGTGGTAGCCATGCTGGTTAAGTGTGCCTTGAATTCTAGTTCATTAGAGTTATCGGCCATAATCGGTTTACAAAAATGCCGATTATCGATTGTTATGAAAACCTAAAATCGGCCCTAGTTAATCGGACATTACGATTTTAATCGGTCAACCTCTTCTCTGGCAACAGCTCTGGTGGACATTCCTGCAGTCAGCATGCCAATTGCATACTCCCTCAAACCTTGAGACATCTGTGGCATTGTGTGGTGTGACAAAACTGCACATTTTAGAGTGGCCTTTTATTGTCCCCAACACAAGTTGCACCTGTGTAATGATCATGCTTTTTACACCTGTCACGTAGATGGATTATCTTGGTAAAGGAGAAATGCTCACTAACAGGGACGTAAACGGATGTGTGCAAAAAATGAGAGCAATAAGATTTTAGGATCTTTTATTTCAGCTCATGAAACATGGGACCAACACTTTACATGTTGCGTTTTATATTTTTGTTCAGTATAGTTCCTCTCCTCTGTTATCTCCTTATCTCTCCCTTGTGGTGTGTCCACCTAATCCTTCTGTCTTTGTTTTAGTAGTAGTAATATTAATAATGCCTATTTAGAGGTGAGAAAGATAGCGGTCTGTCTGTGTCTGCTACAGAGGCAAGGCCAGTGTGAGAGGTAAGCCTATTCACCCAGCCTCTCTTAGAGGATAAAGGAAGTTGATTTGAAGCATTTTCAATTCTCTTTATTGTTAATTTTTTTTTTTTTAAAGCGCTGAGCATTTTTCAATCAACACTGGCCTTCTGAGGATGACTCAACACCTCTTTTACACTTCATTTTTGTTGTCATATAGCAGACGCTGTTATCCAGAACCAGAATTGCTTGTGTAAGTTGCTAAGTACCTTGCTCAAGGGCACACCGGCAGATTTTTCACCTCGTCGGCTCTGGGATTTGAACCATCAACCTTTCAGTTACTGGGCCAACGTTCTTAACCAATAGGCTACCTGCCTTTTACACATTCTCCTGTTTGACCCTGAGCTTCTCAGCTTTGTCATGCGCCTTGCCTGGACCGCTAGCCTGGCAGGTAACAGCAGTATAAACTGTCTCTTGTTATTAACACCACAGCACCACTACTTCATGCTAATGTCTTCTCTCTCCCCCAGTTTATAGACTCATTATGAGTGTGAGAACAGGCTGGCTGGCCAGATGTTATCTGGAATTCTATGAGTCAGTCAGGCATGTTGGCCAGAGGAGTGAGAGAGGAGAGGTTAACTAGGGCTGCAGGCCAGGGCTGTGGTGTGCATTTAGCAACCTTCCTCTGTCACTGCCACAGCCCGCCCACCTGGGAAACGGGTTGGAGAGTGGGTGGGGAGTTGGGTGCTTCATGAAACCGACTCATGTCGTCAGAAGGTAAAGGGTCAACAGAGGTGTGTGTGTGTGTGTGTGTGTGTGTGTGTGTGTGTGTGTGTGTGTGTGTGTGTGTGTGTGTGTGTGTGTGTGCGGTTTATGAAGGGAAATAGGGCTGGTTAATTTCCTACAGGAAGACTAAGTGGCCAAAAAGAGCCCTTCCTCTGTTTGGCAGAGAAAGAAGGAAAGCGGGAGGGAGGTAAGGGGAGAGGTAGAGAGAGAGAGAGAGAGACAGGGGGAACGAGGGAGGTAGAGAAAGAGAGAGAGACAGGGGGAACGAGGGAGGTAGAGAAAGAGAGAGAGACAGGGGGAACGAGGGAGGTAGAGAAAGAGAGAGAGACAGGGGGAACGAGGGAGGTAGAGCGAGAGAGAGAGACAGGGGGAACGAGGGAGGTAGAGAGAGAGAGAGAGACAGGGGGAACGAGGGAGGTAGAGAGAGAGAGAGAGACAGGGGGAACGAGGGAGGTAGAGAGAGAGAGACAGGGGGAACGAGGGAGGTAGAGAGAGAGAGACAGGGGGAACGAGGGAGGTAGAGCGAGAGAGAGACAGGGGGAACGAGGGAGGTAGAGAGAGAGAGAGACAGGGGGAACGAGGGAGGTAGAGAGAGACAGGGGGAACGAGGGAGGTAGAGAGAGACAGGGGGAACGAGGGAGGTAGAGAGAGACAGGGGGAACGAGGGAGGTAGAGAGAGACAGGGGGAATGAGGGAGGTAGAGAGAGACAGGGGGAACGAGGGAGGTAGAGAGAGAGAGAGACAGGGGGAACGAGGGAGGTAGAGGGGGAACTAGAGAGAGGGAGGTAGAGACAGAGAGGGAGGTAGAGAGAGAGAGGGGGACCGCGGTAGAGCGAGCGAGGGATGTAGAGAGAGAAGGAGAACGAGAGGTAGAGGGAGAGAGACGTGTCTGTGTTCCTGGCTGGGGCTTTAAAGTGCATCTAAATTGAGTCTTTTGTTGCCTGACATTCTCAGGTACCATGGATACAGGTCAGCGGGGACCAAAGCCTCTCTAACAACCCTCTGTTAACACTATTAACCATCAGACCACCTGAATGAATGAGATGTCCAGTGTTCATTCTCTGAAGAATTCAAATCTTCTCCTGTTATCATAATATCACCATCCTATTGAAGATAGTTTTACCATAATGAATAGGGCTGGGAATTGCCAGGGACTCGCAATACAATATTATCACGATAGTTAGGTGCCGATAAGATATGTATTGCGATTGCCACAATTCTATATATATTGCGATTTGATAATGTGATTTTGTGATTTGATGTTCTAAACATGTTGCTCACTATAGAGTGTCTGCTGCAGAGAGACAAGAGAGCATGAGAAAACGAGTTTTGATCAGTCAGGGAAATAGAAGTGCTGAAAACATGATGACTCACTATTTAAAAAGAAGATCGAAAACAAGCTATAGGATGAAAAAGACAGGTGTTTTGGTGCAGGTACAGCCGACTAGCGCTAGCTAACGCTACCTACTGTAGCATAAATAAATACATTTATTATACAGTACATGTCAAAAGTTTGGACACCTACTAATTGAAGGGTTGTTTAAAAAAAAATATATATATATATATTTTCTACATTGTAGAATAATAGTGAAGACCTCAAAACTATGAAATAACAAATATGGAATCATGTAGTAACCAAAAAAGTGTTAAACAAATCAAAATACATTTTATATTTGAGATTCTTCAAATTAGCCACCCTTTGCCTTGATGACAGCTTTGTTTACTCTTGGCTTTCTCTCAACCAGCTTCACCTGGAATTATTTTCCAACAGTCTTGGAGTTCCCACATATGCTGAGAACTTGTTGGCTGCTTTTCCTTCACTCTGCGGTCCAACTCATCCCAAACCATCTCAATTGGGTTGAGGTCAGGTGATTGTGGAGGCCAGGTCATCTGATGCAGCACTCCATAACTCTCCTTCTTGGTCAAATAGCCCTTACACAACCTGCAGGTGTGTTGGGTCATTGTCCTGGTGGAAAACAAATGACAGTCCCACTAAGCGCAAACCAGATGGGATGGCGTATCGCTGCAGAATGCTGTGGTAGCTATGCTGGTTAAGTGTGCCTTGAATTCTAAATAAATCACAGACAGTGTCACCAGCAAAGCACCCCCACATCATCACACCTCCTCCATGCTTCACGGTGGGAACCACACATGCGGAGATTATCCATTCATGTACTCTGCGTCTCACAAAGACACGGCGGTTGGAACCAAAAGTCTCAAATTTAGATTCATCAAAACAAAGGACAGATTTCCACCGGTTTAATATCCATTGCTCATGTTTCTTGGCCCAAGCAAGTCTCTTCTTCTTATTGGTGTCCTTTAGTAGTGGTTTCTTTGAGGCAATTGGACCATGAAGGCCTGATTCACGCAGTCTTCTCTGAACTGTTGATGTTGAGATGTGTCTGTTACTTGAACTCTGTGAAGCATTTATTTGGGCTGTAATTTCTGAGGCTGGTAACTCGAATGAACTTACCCTCTGCAGCAGAAATAACTCTGGGTCTTCCTTTCCTGTGGCGGTCCTCATGAGAGCCGGTTTCATCATAGCACTTGATGGTTATTGCGACAGCACTTGAAGAAACATTCAAAGTTCTTGACATTTTCAGCATTTAAAAATGCTTTAACCTTCATGTCTTAAAGTAATGATGTACTGCCCTTTTCTCTTTGCTTATTTGAGCTGTTATTCCCATAATATGGACTTGGTCTTTTACCAAATAGAGCTATCTTCTGTATACCCACCCTACCTTGTCACAACACAACTGATTGGCTCAAATGTATTAAGAAGGAAAGAAATTCCACAAATTAACTTTTAACAAGGCACACCTGTTAATTGAAATGTATTCCAAGTGACTACCTCTTGAAGCTGTGCCAAGAGTGTGCAAAACTGTCAAAGGCAAAGGGTGGCTACTTTGAAGAATCTCAAATAGATTTTGAATTTAACACTTTTTTTGGTTACTACATGATTCCATATGTGTTATTTCATAGTTTTGATGTCTTCACTATTATTCTACAATGTAGAAAATAGTAAAAATGAGAAACCATTGAATGAGTAAGTGTACTGTATATAGGCCTATACATATAATTGTTTTTACAAATCGATACTTGAGTCAAATATCTATATAATATTGCAATATGTAACTGTATATATTCCCCCCCATCACTAATAATGAACAGAGCTAGCCTTGTGAAACTAGCTTGATCTCGCGATTGCTCACATTCTGTTTCACTTCACGTCAACATGAACACAGCGGACAGTCTGCTTGACCAGGCTAGAACAGATTTGAATAGCAGTAATGCCATTGACCAGAGAGTTGGGCCTAGTTTCAGTGGGAAGTGAGTCGCTCCCAGTGACTATTAGTTGTCTAGTAATGGTAAGCGTTACCAAGTCGTCTGGTAAGCCTTACCAAGTCGTCCTGTAAGTACCTAACCTGTGGTCCCTGTGTATATAGCGGAGGTGGTTGGTTGAGTGAAACATGCTCACGTGACGAGTGAGACTGTCTCAGCAGGTGGTCTGAAGAAGATATAAATTACTGAGGCCTCTACCTCTATCATCCTGCCTCTCTCTCTCTCTCTCTCTTTCTCTCTTTCTCTCTTCTCTCTCGGGTAATAAGCAGTGTGTCTCAGACACATTCATCAGCCCTCTGAGTGTCTCTGTCTTACAGATTAACTCCTATTTACAGTTCGAGTAACACAAGAGGTTTCTCTCTACTGCTCACTGATCGCTCAGCTTTTAACAGACACGGATTTGCAATTTTCCATCACCTTTTAGACTTTGAGACCGGAGTGATTATGTGGTGAGGGACATAGAGCGAGAGAGAGGAAGATATAGAGTGAGAGATGGTATCTGTGGTGATCTGTTGAGGCTGCGCTGCTGGTCTGCAGTGCTGGTGTGGTTGGTTGGTCAGGAGATGTGTGAAGGTTATTTGGTATGTTCCTGTACTCAGCCCTTAAACACTACCGCGATGAAGAAGAAGACAACTTCCAGGTAGACAACCTGTTTTATCTGTGTTTTAGAACTTCTGTTGTTCCAGAACTTCTGTCCTACCTGTGTTTTAGAACTTCTGTTGTTCCAGAACTTCTGTCCTACCTGTGTTTTAGAACTTCTGTTGTTCCAGAACTTCTGTTCTACCTGTATTTTAGAACTTCTGTTGTTCTAGAAGTTCTGTTCTACCTGTGTTTTAGAACTTCTGTTGTTCCAGAACTTCTGTTCTACCTGTATTTTAGAACTTCTGTTGTTCTAGAAGTTCTGTTCTACCTGTGTTTTAGAACTTCTGGTCTTCTACCTCCTGTTTTAGAATTCTGTTCTAGAGCTTTTGTTGTGCCACTGCTGTGTTACAACTTCCATTTGACCTTTGTTCGAGAACTTCAGTTCTTCTAGCTCTGTTTCTGAAACGCCTGTTGTCCTAAAACTGTTTCTAGCTGGTATGTTCTTTCACTGTGGGAAGACAACAGGGCTACTAGGCCTCTTCAAACCTGGTCATTCCCAGTGTTGTGTAATCTCAGCTCTCTGCCAGTGAACCACTGTACCCAGTACTTCTCTGAGTTAGGAGGAGGTGAAGAATTTCAGCCTGTTCCTTTGTGAAGGGAAGGATTATTGGTGCTAATCGTCTGTGAGGCCCTGTGTTGTTTAGAACCAGGAACAAAAAGCTATCGGAACGACGGAACCCTGAAAATTAATTGAAAATTCTTCTGACATAAAGCCCTCGCTCTCGCTGGACGCTCGGCCGCCTGTCTCAGGAGAGTGAGAGAGTTTGTGGTTGTGAACGGACCGCTGCTGTTCTCACACACACACACACACACACACACACACACACACACTGCTGTCCCCTTGGCAGCACTAGCAGCTCTGGTCTAATACACAGCAGTATTTAGTCTGATTGCATTTATTAGTTTATCAATCAGAGTACTGAGCCTCCTGGATTAGGGGGTCACTTGGAGCTCCTGGCTGGCTAGTTTGGGGTGCCCCTGGGGGGAGCTCGGCTCTGTGGTTACTGGTTAGTTACCACAGCAAACATTGATTGGACTGCCTTTAACTGGGAAAATATTATCTTCTATTATTTTGTGTTGACATGAGTTCAAATTGTATGTATGTATGTATGTACAGTCCTGGCCAAAAGTTTAGAATGACACAAATATTAATTTTCACAAAGTCTGCTGCCTCAGTTTGTATGATGGCAATTTGCATATACTCCAGAATGTTATGAAGAATGATCAGATGAATTGCAATTAATTGCAACGTCCCTATTTGCCATGCAAATTAACTGAATCCCCCAAAAACACATTTCCACTGCATTTCAGCCCTGCCACAAAAGGACCAGCTGACATCATGTCAGTGATTCTCTTGTTAACACAGGTGTGAGTGTTGATGAGGACAAGGCTGGAGATCACTCTGTCATGCTGATTGAGTTCGAATAACAGACTGGAAGCTTCAAAAGGAGGGTGGTGCTTGGAATCATTGTTCTTCCTCTGTCAATCATGGAAGGAAACACGTACCTGCAAGGAAACACGTGCCGTCATCATTGCTTTGCACAAAAATGGCTTCTCCCAACCATCCAGGAACAGTTTGGTGACGAACAATGCCTTTTCCAGCATGATGGAGCACCTTGCCATAAGGCAAAAGTGATAACTAAGTGGCTCGGGGAAAAAAACATCGATATTTTGGGTCCATGGCCAGGAAACTCCCCAGACCTTAATCCCATTGAGAACTTGTGGTCAATCCTCAAGAGGCAGGTGGACAAACAAAAAAAACACAAATTCTGACAAACTCCAAGCATTGATTATGCAAGAATAAGCTGCCATCAGTCAGGATGTGGCCCAGAAGTTAATTGACAGCATGCCAGGGCAGATTGCAGAGGTCTTGAAAAAGAAGGGTCAACACTGCAAATATTGACTCTATGCATCAACTTCATGTAATTGTCAATAAAAGCCTTTGACACTTATGAAATGCTTGTAATTATACTTCAGTATTCCATAGTAACATCTGACAAAAATATCTAAAGACACTGAAGCAGCAAACTTTGTGGAAATTAATATTTGTGTCATTCTCAAAACTTTTGGACATGACAGTATGTATGTTGAATGTTCAGGGTAAGTCAATTAAGCAACCAAGTAGACCAGCTACAGCCCCGTTTGAACTGTACATTGGCCCATGGTTTCCCTACTATAGTGATCTCTGATACAGGGAGCCAGTTTGTACCGTTGTGATTCATTATATTTCTGTCTCCTTTCTCCACAGTCCCAGAAATCCTGGATAGAAAGCACTTTCACCAAGAGGGAATGTGTCCACATACTTCCAGTGTCGAAAGACCCCCACAGGTATCAATCAATCAAATGTATTTCTAAAGCCCTTTTTACATCAGCCGATGTCACAAAGTGCTGTACAGAAACCCAGCCTAAAACCCCAAACAGCAAGCAATGCAGATGTAGAAGCACGGTGGCTAGGAAAAACTCCCTAGAAAGGCAGGAACCTAGGAAGAAACGTAAAGGAACCAAGCTCTGCGGGGTGGCCAGTCCTCTTCTGGCTGTGCCGGGTGGAGATTATAACAGAACATGGCCAAGATGTTCAAACGTTCATAGATGACCAGCAGGGTCAAATAATAATAATCAGTGGTTGTAGCAGGTGCAACAGGTCAGCACCTCAGGAGTAAATGTCAGTTGGCTTTTCATAGCCAATCATAGAGAGAGAGTGGAATACAGCAGGTCCGGGACAAGGTATCACGTCCGGTGAACAGGTCAGGGTTCCATAGACCCAAGTAGAACAGTTGAAACTGGAGCAGCAGCAGGTGGACTGGGGACAGCAAGGAGTCATCAGGCCATGTAGTCCTGAGGCATTGTCCTAGGACTCTGGTCCTCCGAGAGGAGAGGGTTAGAGGGTGCATACTTAAATTCACACAGGACACCGGATAAGACAGGAGAAATACTCCAGATATGACAGAGTATGTCTGTCTGTCTGTCTGTGTTTCTCTCTTTCTCTGTCTGTCTCTCACATGTATCTCTCTCTCCCGTCCCTCCATCCTTGAGTCTTTATTACCTGCATGGTGGGGTTAGTACACTGCAATCTGTAATTACACTGAGTGTGTCAGTAAAGGCCAGAAGGTGAAACTTAACCACTACTGTAGTAAGTAAGATTTGGTGTTAGGGCAGGGTGTAGCCCAACTACTAGGTTATCCTCCAACAGTCAGCCAGCCAGCCAGCCAAGGGCGTAACTTTGTGTTGGATATTGGAAGGGTCAGGGTCAATTGGTTCCAGTGTCAACAACCCTCTACAGGGGGTCCGGGGGCTTGGGAGATTTTATTTTATTTGCTGTGAAATGGTTGTTTCTGTTGACTTTCTAAGGGAAAATGCATCTAAAAAAAATCCTGATAATTTGGTCAATATACCCCAATCACAACTGCAAAAATCAATATTTTTCTATATTACTTTAACCGTGTTCCTACTCTTAACAGTTAACAAAAAGTCACCACCACACCCATTATTTAACTACATTTGAATGTCAAAGCCCATTATTCTATTTGTGTACCCTTCGCCACGCTTGGCTAGTACATGGTCTTGAATAACTAATTTCTTATACCCAACTAACTTTAAAGCAGTCGAGTCCAGAAACTTTTTACACTATTTAATTGCAGTATTAATTCATCAAATAATTCAGTGACAGTTGGAAATGTAACTCTTCAATATGGATCAAACATTAGACTTCAAATAAACCAATCAGTATGGAGTCATTCTCAAGCAATAGACTTCAAAATAAATCAAATCAAATTGTATTTGTCACATGCGCCGAATACAACAGGTGTAGACTTTACAGTGAAATGCTGAATACAACAGGTGTAGTAGACCTTACAGTGAAATGCTGAATACAACAGGTGTAGTAGACCTTACAGTGAAATGCTGAATACAACAGGTGTAGTAGACCTGACAGTGAAATGCTGAATACAACAGGTGTAGTAGACCTTACAGTGAAATGCTGAATACAACAGGTGTAGTAGACCTTACAGTGAAATGCTGAATACAACAGGTGTAGTAGACCTTACAGTGAAATGCTGAATACAACAGGTGTAGTAGACCTTACAGTGAAATGCTGAATACAACAGGTGTAGTAGACCTGACAGTGAAATGCTGAATACAACAGGTGTAGTAGACCTGACAGTGAAATGCTGAATACAACAGGTGTAGTAGACCTGACAGTGAAATGCTGAATACAACAGGTGTAGTAGACCTTACAGTGAAATGCTGAATACAACAGGTGTAGTAGACCTTACAGTGAAATGCTGAATACAACAGGTGTAGTAGACCTTACAGTGAAATGCTGAATACAACAGGTGTAGTAGACCTTACAGTGAAATGCTGAATACAACAGGTGTAGTAGACCTTACAGTGAAATGCTGAATACAACAGGTGTAGTAGACCTTACAGTGAAATGCTGAATACAACAGGTGTAGTAGACCTTACAGTGAAATGCTGAATACAACAGGTGTAGTAGACCTTACAGTGAAATGCTGAATACAACAGGTGTAGTAGACCTTACAGTGAAATGCTGAATACAACAGGTGTAGTAGACCTTACAGTGAAATGCTGAATACAACAGGTGTAGTAGACCTTACAGTGAAATGCTGAATACAACAGGTGTAGTAGACCTTACAGTGAAATGCTGAATACAACAGGTGTAGTAGACCTTACAGTGAAATGCTGAATACAACAGGTGTAGTAGACCTTACAGTGAAATGCTGAATACAACAGGTGTAGTAGACCTTACAGTGAAATGCTGAATACAACAGGTGTAGTAGACCTTACAGTGAAATGCTGAATACAACAGGTGTAGTAGACCTTACAGTGAAATGCTGAATACAACAGGTGTAGTAGACCTTACAGTGAAATGCTGAATACAACAGGTGTAGTAGACCTTACAGTGAAATGCTGAATACAACAGGTGTAGTAGACCTTACAGTGAAATGCTGAATACAACAGGTGTAGTAGACCTTACAGTGAAATGCTGAATACAACAGGTGTAGTAGACCTTACAGTGAAATGCTGAATACAACAGGTGTAGTAGACCTTACAGTGAAATGCTGAATACAACAGGTGTAGTAGACCTGACAGTGAAATGCTGAATACAACAGGTGTAGTAGACCTGACAGTGAAATGCTGAATACAACAGGTGTAGTAGACCTGACAGTGAAATGCTGAATACAACAGGTGTAGTAGACCTGACAGTGAAATGCTGAATACAACAGGTGTAGTAGACCTGACAGTGAAATGCTGAATACAACAGGTGTAGTAGACCTGACAGTGAAATGCTGAATACAACAGGTGTAGTAGACCTGACAGTGAAATGCTGAATACAACAGGTGTAGTAGACCTGACAGTGAAATGCTGAATACAACAGGTGTAGTAGACCTGACAGTGAAATGCTGAATACAACAGGTGTAGTAGACCTGACAGTGAAATGCTGAATACAACAGGTGTAGTAGACCTGACAGTGAAATGCTGAATACAACAGGTGTAGTAGACCTTACAGTGAAATGCTGAATACAACAGGTGTAGTAAACCTGACAGTGAAATGCTGAATACAACAGGTGTAGTAGACCTTACAGTGAAATGCTGAATACAACAGGTGTAGTAGACCTGACAGTGAAATGCTGAATACAACAGGTGTAGTAGACCTGACAGTGAAATGCTGAATACAACAGGTGTAGTAGACCTGACAGTGAAATGCTGAATACAACAGGTGTAGTAGACCTTACAGTGAAATGCTGAATACAACAGGTGTAGTAGACCTTACAGTGAAATGCTTACTTAACCAACACAACAAATAATTAAGGAGCAGCAGTAAATAACAATAGTGGGGCTATATACAGGGGGTACCGGTTCAGAGTCAATGTGGAGGTTATATACAGGGGCTACCGGTTCAGAGTCAATGTGGAGGCTGTATACAGGGGGTACCGGTAGAGTCAATGTGGAGGCTATATACAGGGGCTACCGGTTCAGAGTCAATGTGGAGGCTATATACAGGGGGTACCGGTTCAGAGTCAATGTGGAGGCTATATACAGGGGCTACCGGTTCAGAGTCAATGTGGAGGCTATATACAGGGGTTACCGGTTCAGAGTCAATGTGGAGGCTATATACAGGGGCTACCGGTTCAGAGTCAATGTGCGGGGGCACCGGTGTCGAGGTAATTGAGGTAATTATGTACATGCAGGTAGGGTTATTAAAGTGGCTATGCATAGATAATAACAGAGAGTAACAGCATCGGCGGGAGGGGTGCAAAACAGTATTCAAAATAAACCAATCAGTATGGTGTCATTCTCAAGCAATAGACTTCAAAAATACTTAACATTGTCGTTCACCATCAAGTAAAAAACATACACTTTGAATAACCGGTTGCAACCTTGTATACATATAGTGGTACAGAGAGGGTTCAGATCTTCACTCTCAATTCACTTCAATGTCCCAAATACCTGTTTTATGCCCGTCACTGACGGAAATAAGATGTGGGTATATTGTTTTCCTATCTATGGTATCCGGCTTCTCCTGGTGGATAGGACAGACGGCAACATGGTGCTTTGTGTCATTGTTGATCACAGCCACATCTTCAACCTCCATGACAACCAAATGAAATCAGAATGCCGACAACAACATTTGGGCTACAGTCAGGAAAGATGAGCTGAACCGATAGTGATGTAAATAGCTGTGCAACGTGTTTTACCAGAAGGCCTTATAACTCAAATTCAAAATGTTTCCGTGATGTCCTGTTCATCCTCACCATGTGCCTCAACAGGGGTGGTGCTCTCCCTCTCTACTGACTGTCTCTGATCCCTGGCATGACAACCAAATGAAATCAGAATGCAGGCAGCAGTCATTTTGTTATAGCACTTGGGCTATAGTCAACAAAGATGAGGAGTTGAACTAATAGTGCCTTATAACTCATTCTCACCTGATGACCTGTTCGTCCTCTCCCTGCCTTAGCATGGGGGGGATGCTCCCTCTCTCTGTTGCCTGTCTTTGAACCCTGCCATAATCATATGACAAAAATGTCTGGCCTTAATGATGGGGTTACCCTATTAAGACGAATTAGATTCTGCTTTTATTAGCTAAATTATTGATTTACTGTCTGGCAATAAGTATAGCTAGCTAGCTAGCTAGCTAGCTGACTGCATAGTACCAGTATATTGTGAATTGTACAGTGTAGATAGCTATGTAGCCATTCATTTACTTAGTCTACTGCACTCCTTCAATCTTACGTCCTGCACTTTTCTCCTCTTTTGTATTGGCACCTCCATTAAGCTACTTTTTCACTAGGGTGACCACTGACTCACTGAGTGCTGCTCATCTGAAACTGCAGTTGGAAAGATAAAAGGGAAGATCAAGATACTGTGCTAGCTTGCTAACGTTAGCCTAGCTAAAATAGCCAACCTAGCATTGCATCACTTGGTATAAAACTGTTTTTATACTATTATCTCATCACCAATAGTTTGCTAAATACACAACAACATAGGACTACATTTTATAAAATGTTCATGAACTTTTACTCGTTTTAAACTTTCAAAACATTTATACATTGGAGCGCTCGTGAATATAGCTTCCCAGGGCTCAAGACTAATCTTGATTCTGGAGTGGCACAGGAGACAGTGTCTTCCACCACCATCAACAAAGCACCAAATGATGGAATTTCTTGTGGAAGAATGATGTCACATCCCTCCAATAGAGTTCCAGACACTTGTAGAATCCATGCCTATGCGCATTGAAGCTGTTCTGGCAGCTCGTGGTGGCCCAACGCCCTGTTAAGATGCTTTATGCTTTCTCTCCGTGTCTCCCATCCCACCCATGGCATTATTAACCAAATCTAGCAGAGCGGAAACCAAAGCCTACTGGAGGCACGCTTCGTTCAAATCAAACACAAGAGCGGAGAGAAAGGCCAGTGCCTGTTGCGTACCGCGTATCATCCACCTTGCACATCTGAGCGGAGGCAGTCAGCAGTTTGAAAGTAGCCAAAATCAGACCATAGAAATTGAGGGAATTATTTGATAAATACGTCCTTATGCCATTGAAAACAGCTTTCTTTCATTGTTCCAGCAGCCAAAGACACAATCCTAGTCATATTAGCAACTCATGCTAGTTGTTGCATCTTTAGATCTCCCCTCTTTCTAAATGTGTGGTGTGCTTTTTAGTGTCTTCCAGCTACTTGCATTCTGGAACATTCGTGCAGAGCCTACTGTCGTGTGTGCATTGTTGCGTTTATTCTGATCTGTTGCATCAGCCTAATTGCTTTGTATTTATTTTTATATACAGTGGTTATATGAATTTTGGATCTGTCGTCCCAGAACAGTCCCAAGGTCTGTTTTGAACCGTCCCAGACATCTCATGTTTAACGTCCCGGGACGAGAGGGACACCTTTTTAATTTCAAGCCCTGTAGCTACGTCTCCTCAGCAAACAGCACAAAGAGAGAGAGGTAGTGCATGCTGCTGAACTGTTGCTGCAGGGCTGCTGCCTCTGGGGACCGGGCGCAACCAAAAGCCTTTGGTAAAATGAGGAGCAGGTGTTGTTTTCTATGTTTATAATCTGACAATATAATATGATGGTCTGACGTGTAGGCTAGGCTATGTGTGTTGTGTTTAAGGCTTGTATGAACTTGAAGGTCTCCTGCCGCTTAGTACTGTAGTATTTCCTACTTGAACTTGCTGGAATGTGACATTGCAGTGCTGGAATTCTACAGAGGTCCCGTTTGTACACATTTCACACTACTGAACCATGCTGGCCTGGTTACAATGCTGCAACTGTGTTGGGAAAGACAATCTGAAAAGAAAAATCCAAGTAAGCAGAGTACGGTTTGGGTTCGAGACAGTGTGAAAAGGGTGCTAGTGTGTGGTAGGTTACAGTCATTCAGTTCACGTCTACTGGACAGCTAGACACTCAAATAAGTCGTCTCTCTTCAAAACATTAATTTTATTGTGAAGTACTAACAAAGGATTTCAGACTGGCTATTTTTCCCAATATGACATCAATCGTTGCCAGTTTGCCCTCAGTGACACGGATTCCATCCCCACACTCTAAAAGTAGTGGTTCCCAACCTGGTGTGTCTTGAGGAAACTTTTTCTAATCTTGTTTTTTTTTTTTTTTTAACACTTAGTTAAAAGTGACCAGTGGAATGCACATGGGAGCAGTGGCAGTCAGATAACACACTAAATGGCACATGGGAGCAGTGGCAGTCAGATAACACACTAAATGGCACATGGGAGCAGTGGCAGTCAGATAACACACTAAATGGCACATGGGAGCAGTGGCAGTCAGATAACACACTAAATGGCACATGGGAGCAGTGGCAGTCAGATAACACACTAAATGGCACATGGGAGCAGTGGCAGTCAGATAACACACTAAATGGCACATGGGAGCAGTGGCAGTCAGATAACACACTAAATGGCACATGGGAGCAGTGGCAGTCAGATAACACACTAAATGGCACATGGGAGCAGTGGCAGTCAGATAACACACTAAATGGCACATGGGAGCAGTGGCAGTCAGATAACACACTAAATGGCACATGGGAGCAGTGGCAGTCAGATAACACACTAAATGGCACATGGGAGCAGTGGCAGTCAGATAACACACTAAATGGCACATGGGAGCAGTGGCAGTCAGATAACACACTAAATGGCACATGGGAGCAGTGGCAGTCAGATAACACACTAAATGGCACATGGGAGCAGTGGCAGTCAGATAACACACTAAATGGCACATGGGAGCAGTGGCAGTCAGATAACACACTAAATGGCACATGGGAGCAGTGGCAGTCAGATAACACACTAAATGGCACATGGGAGCAGTGGCAGTCAGATAACACACTAAATGGCACATGGGAGCAGTGGCAGTCAGATAACACACTAAATGGCACATGGGAGCAGTGGCAGTCAGATAACACACTAAATGGCACATGGGAGCAGTGGCAGTCAGATAACACACTAAATGGCACATGGGAGCAGTGGCAGTCAGATAACACACTAAATGGCACATGGGAGCAGTGGCAGTCAGATAACACACTAAATGGCACATGGGAGCAGTGGCAGTCAGATAACACACTAAATGGCACATGGGAGCAGTGGCAGTCAGATAACACACTAAATGGCACATGGGAGCAGTGGCAGTCAGATAACACACTAAATGGCACATGGGAGCAGTGGCAGTCAGATAACACACTAAATGGCACATGGGAGCAGTGGCAGTCAGATAACACACTAAATGGCACATGGTTACATCTGTATCCTTGTTTCAAGTCGTGTGCTCAGGTTGTTACATTTGTATCGTTTGAAAACCATTCGCACAGGCAAGTTTGATTAGGCTTAACCAGAGTCATTTATTTCTTAATATATGGCTCTGAACTTAGCTATGCCACAGCCTCTGCCATAGAACCAAATGGATCATGGCTTTGTGTCTGTGGTTGCACCTTTTACAATGTAGAAAACCGCTCATCTGTTGCCAAAACCATTCAAAACTAAATACCTATTTTACCGGAACTACATTTTCTTATTTCTGGCGCAGGTTGCGGGACGCTCTTAAAACGGATGCACACTAAAATTAACCATCATGAGTAAGGAACTATCAAAACTATGAAAATATTTCAAATAAACCCTAATGTATAAAAAAAGGTTTTCACAGAAAATAAACAGCTATTTTTAGTTCTCAACAGAGATGTTAGATTGGGTTCAAGTCAGTGCTCTGGCTGGGCCACTCAAGGACATTCAAAGAGTTTTCCCGAAGCCACTCCTGCGTTGTCTTGGCTGTATGCTTAGGGCCGTTGTCCTGTTGGAAGGTGAATCTTTGCCCCAGTCTGAGAACCTGCTCCAGAGCGCTCAGGACTTCATCAAGGAGCTCTCTGTCCTTCTGGAAGGTTCTTACATCTCTACAGAAGAACTCCAGAGCTCTGTCAGTGACCATCGGGTTCTTTGTTTTCTCCCTGACTAAGGCCCTTCTCCCCTGATTGCTCAGTTTGGCCGGGCGGCCAGCTCTAGGAAGAGTTTTGGTGGTTCCATACTTCTTCCATTTAGGAATGATGGAGGCCACTGTGTTCTTGGGACCTTCAATGCTGCAGACATTTTTTGGTACCCTTCCCCCAGATCTGTGCTTCGACGCAATCCTTTCTCGGCGCTCTACGGACAATTCCTTCGACCTCATGGCTTGGTTTTTGCTCTGACATTCACTGTCAACTGTGGGACCTTATATAGACAGGTGTGTGCCTTTCCAAATCATGTCCAATCAATTGAATTTACCACAGGTGGACTCAAGTTGTAGAAACAAGGATGATCAATGGAAACAGGATGCACCTGAGCTCAATTTCGAGTGTCATAGCAAATGGTCTGAATACTTATGTAAATAAGGAATTTGTTTTTATTTTTTATACATTTGCAAAAATGTTATCTGTTTCCGCTTTGTCACTATGGGGTATTGTGTGTAGATTGCTGAGGATGTTTTATTTATTTAATCCCTTTTAAAATAAGGGCTGTAACGTAACAACATGTGGAAAAAGTGAAGGGGTCTGATTGCTTTCCGAAGGCACTGTGTCTATATACACATCAA
Organism: Salvelinus namaycush; assembly: GCF_016432855.1. Lineage (NCBI taxonomy): Eukaryota > Metazoa > Chordata > Actinopteri > Salmoniformes > Salmonidae > Salvelinus > Salvelinus namaycush. Next base: position 7,648,613 of record NC_052336.1, read on the forward strand.
TTACACAAAACACGAAAAGCAGAGCACAAACACATGAACCAAACACTTTCTTCAGTAAAAAGGCCATCTAACGTCTTCCTGAATTTCCCCCTGAGGCACCAAATCCACCAACTTTAGGCACTTTTGAAGATCATTCCTAACTCGGTGGAGATCATATCCAATATCAGCTTTCTGCATAAACTAGACGAGTCTCAGTTGGCCCGACCAACCAGTCCTCCTGCACATTGGCTAACCAGGCTATCTGCATTGTGTCCCACCACCCGCCAACACCTCTTTTACGCTACTGCTATTCTCTGTTCATATATGCAAAGTCACTTTAACCATATATACATGTACATACTACCTCAATCAGCCCGACTAACCGGTGTCTGTATGTAGCCTCGCTACTTTTATAGCCTCGCTACTGTATATAGCCTGTCTTTTTACTGTTGTTTTATTTATTTACTTACCTATTGTTCACCTAATACCTTTTTGCACTATTGGTTAGAGCCTGTAAGTAGAATTTCACTGTAAGGTCTACACATGTTGTATTCGGCGCACGTGACAAATACACTTTGATTTGATTTATATATCGGTGTGAGTGTTACTCAATCAATGCTAGCTGGTTTACTTATTGATCATACTAACAACACTACTGCTTCCTGTGAAGTACAACCCCGAGATGGGCTAACAACGGGTACATGATGAACGTGTCTTCAAACAAGACTAGATAGAAACTGTTGTCTGGGTTCATCTCTCTTATTTTATAAGGCCAGGTTACAGCTAAACTACATATGCAAAGGTATGTGGACACCCTTTCAAATGAGTGGATTTGGCTATTTCAGCTACACCCGTTGCTGACGGGTGTCTAAAATCGAGCACACAGCCATGCAATCTCCATAGACAAACACTGTCAGTAGAATGCCTTATTGAAGAGCTCAGTGACTTTCAACATGGCACCGTCATAGGATGCCACCTTTCCAACAAGTCAGTTAGTCAAATTTCTGCCCTGCTAGAGCTGCCCCATTCAACTGTAAGTGCTGTTATTGTGAAGTGGAAACATCTAGGAGCAAAAACAGCTTAGCCGCGAAGTGGTAGGCCACACAAGCTCACAGAACGGGACCACCGTAGCGTGTAAAAATCATCTGTCCTCTGTTGCAACACTCCCTACCGAGTTCCAAACTGCCTCTGGAAGCAACGTCAGCACAAGGACTGTAAGTCGGATTTCCATGGTCGAGCAGCAGCACACAAGCCTAAGATCACCATGCGCAATGCCAAGCATCGGCAGGAGTGGTGTGAAGTTCGCCACCATTGGACTCTGGAGCAGTGGAAACGCGTTCTCTGGAGTGATGAATCACGCTTGACTATCTAGCAGTCCCACGGACAAAGCTGGGTTTGGCGGATGCCAGGAACGTTACCTGCCCCAATGCATAGTGCCAACTAAAGTTTAGTGGAGGAGGAATAATGGTCTGGGGTTGTTTTTCATTGTTCGGGCTAGGCCCCTTAGTTCCAGTGAACAGAAATCTTAACGCTAAAACATACAATGACATTCTACACAATTCTTTGCTTCCAACTTTATGGCACAAAGCGAGGTCCAAACAGAAATGGTTTGTAGAGATCGGTATGGAAGAACTTGACTGGCCTGCACTGAGCCCTGACCTCAACCCAATCGAAAACCTTTGGGATGAATTGAAACGCAGACTGCAAGACAGGCCTAATCGCCCAACATCAATGCCTGACCTCACAAATGCTCTTGTGGCTGAATGGAAGCAAGTCCGCTCAGTAATGTTCCAACATCTAGTGGAAAGCTGTTATTACAGCCTCCACTCTTTTTTATATTATTTTTTACTATTTTCTACATTGTAGAATAATAGTGAAGACATAAAAACTATGAAATAACACATATGGGATCATGTAGTAACCAAAAAAGTGTTTAACAAATCAAAATATATTTGAGATTTGAGATTCTTCAAATAGCCACTCTTTGCCTTGATGACAGCTTTGCACACTCTTGACGTTCTCTTAACCAGCTTCACCTGTAATGCTTTTCCAACTTCACCTGGAATGCTTTTCCAACAGTCTTGAAGGAGTTCCCACATATGCTGAGCACTTGTTGGCTGCTTTTCCTTCACTCTGCAGTCCAACTCATCCCAAACCATCTCAATTGGGTTGAGGTCGGGTGATTTGCGGAGTCCAGGTCATCTGATGCAGCACTCCATCACTCTCCTTCTTGGTCAAATAGCCCTTACACAACCTGCAGGTGTGTTGTCATTGTCCTGTAGAAAATCAAATGACAGTCCCACTAAGCCCAAACCAGATGGGATGGCGTATCGCTGTGATAGCCATGTCGGTTAAGTATGCCTTGAATTCTAAATAAATCACAGACAGTGTCACCAGCAAAGCACCATCACACCTCCTCCTCCATGCTTTACGGTGGGAAATACACATGCGGAGATCATCTGTTCACCCACACCGCGTCTCACAAAGACGCAGCGGTTGGAACCAAAAGTCTCCAATTTGGACTCATCAGACCAAAGGACAGATTTCCACTGGTCTAATGTCCATTTGCTCAGGTTTCTTGGCCCAAGCAAGTCTCTTCTTCTTATTGGTGTCCTTTAGTAGTGGTTTCTTTGCAGCAATTCGAACATGGAGGCCTGATTCACACAGTCTCCTATGAACAGTTGATGTTGAGATGTGTCTGTGACTGGAACTCTGAAGCATTTATTTGAGCCGCAATTTCTGAGGCTGGTAACTCGAATGAACTTATCCTCTGCAGCAGAAATAACTCTGGGTCTTCCTTTCCTGTGGCGGTCCTCATGAGAGCCAGTTTCATCATAGCGCTTGATGGTTTTTGCGACTGCACTTGAAGAAACTTTCAAAGTTCTTAAAATGTTCAGTATGAAGGTCAGTTAATACTGAACATTTTAAGGTCTTAAAGTAATGATGGACTGTCGTTTCTCTTTTGTTTATTTGAGCTGTTCTGCCATAATATGGACTTGGTCTTTTACCAAATAGGGCTATCTTCTGTATACCCCCCCTACCTTGTCACAACACAACTTAATGCGTTTGAGCCAATCAGAAGGAAAGAAATTACACAAATTAACTTTTAAAAAGGCACACCTGTTAATTGAAATGCATTCCGGGTAACTACCTCATGAAGCTGGTTGAGAGAATGCCAAGAGTGTGCAAAGCTGTCATCAAGGCAAAGGGTGGCTACTTTGAAGAATCTCAAATCTAAAATAAATGTTTATTTGTTCAACACTTTTTTGGTTTCTACATGATTCCATGTGTTATTTCATAGTTTTGATGTCATCACTATTATTCTACAATATAGTAGAAAATAGTAAAAATAAAGAAAAACCTTTTGAATGAGTAGGTGTTCTAAAACTTTTGAACGGTAGTGTATGTATAATACTTATATTTTACTTCATACTCTAATGTGAAGATGTTTGTTGATGTTGTTTCAGATGCCTTCCAGGATGTCAGATCTGCCAGCAGTTGGTGAGGTGAGTCTTTGGCCCTATTCTGGTCTCTCAGACAGACATGAGCCCAGTCCTTGACTCAAGACCCTGGGACCTCCTCAATTCAACCAACCTCTTCTAAAATACTGTACTGACATAAACAATAACTGGTATTAAAGTTCTGTGTGGAAGTGTAGCCTAGTCTATTGCACTCCACGCCTATGGTTCTTCACTGTATATAGTACTGTATCAGTGGCGGTCGGTGTCGTTTTAAGATGAGGAAGGACGATTTTTACAATATTTTTATGAGCATGCCGTTATTTCTGTTACAGCATATTTGATGACTGTCATTCATATGCCATTCACCCAACTCAATGTAACATAGTTTAGGTTACTACATGATACTCAAATTGTCCCTATACCCATCATGAGGTTGTTACAACCTATCTTATGAATGAAAGTTTACAATGTACAACAGGTCGAGAGAAAAATTTGAGTAATCAAGGTGACACACAGTGTCTCATTCAATACCGCCTTGCACAATCTTGCCTGCATCTAGCTGATCTAGTGTGTAACTGTAATCATTAGTCCAATAGTTGCAAACGAGAGTTTCTATTGGACAAATTAATGTATGTGTATCCCCGTTACGTTTGCTCCAGTTTAAGAAAGTTTTTCGGCGGAATGAATACACCCCTGATCACACGCAAATACAGTTCACTTTCATAGCAGCCACATACAAATAGCATGATCACTTTGCTCGTTAATTCCTTCTCAAATCTATGCGCTTTCTTCCGCTTACCTTTTCCCTTCATTTGTGGGCTTCAGTGCACAACACATCAGCTGTCTGTGACCAGGCGAAAAAACCTTTCCATGCCAAACCTTTATATCATAACCGCTAACCTCTACACATAGCCTACGTCGTTGTCACCATATTAGCCAACGTCAGTCAACATAGTCCTCTGGAAGTTGTCATAATTACTGTGTAAGTCTATGGAAGGGAGTGAGAACCTTGAGAATCCTAGGTTTTGTATTGAAGTCAATGTACTCAGAGGAGGACGGAAACTAGCTGTCCTCCGGCTACACCATGGTGCTACACTACAGAGTGCTGCTGAGGCTACTGTAGACCTTCATCGCAAAACAGTGTGTTTTAATCAATTATTTTGTGACACGTGAATATATTTAGTATAGTTTTATCTAAAAAGGATAACATTACTATTATTTATTTTATTCACTGAGGATGGTCCTCCCCTTCCTCCTCTAAGGAGCCTCCACTGTACTGTATATAGTACCCCACTGTATATTACGGTGTATATAGTACTCCACTGTATATAATACTCCACTGTATAGTATTGTGTATATAGTACTCCACTTTATATAGTACTGTATATAGTACAGTACTACACCCCGGTCCTGAAAAGAAACCATTACCTTCCAGGCTTTGTGTGTCAGGAGGAACACATCATCCCTCTGAGAGAGGGTGTATGGGAAAGCAGGACCCAGACTGCCCTGTGTGTGTGTCACTGTATAGAAATGTAGAGGGGTAAAGCTGATGATTCATATGAGGCTCTGATGTGTCTGTGTGTAAAATAATATTTATCTCGGTGTCCCCCCCCTTCCTCTAGATGCTGCTGTGGTCGGCTGGTACGGCAGCATGCTGGGTTTACAGCCAGCCTGGCCATGAAGTACTCAGACATGAACTTGGGTGGGGGGGCAGAGGGTGGAGTGCAGCCGGAGTTGGAGGAGTGGGCTGTGGACAAACACACACAGGAGAGCCCTACAGACGCTTACGGCATCGTTAACTTCCAGGGAGGGTCGCACTCTTACAGAGCCAAGGTAGGGTGGAGAGAAGCTTACACACACACACACGTACACACGTACACACTCTCACATCTCCATGGTGGACCTCACAGAGACAGACACTCTCTAAGCGCTTAGCACAACAAATCAAACCAGTGTCTCAGTCACATTGTGTCTCCGGCCATCGCCACATATTTGGCTACTTAGTAGGTTTAATCTGGCTGGCAAACCAGCTCCAAGGTATACATTATAAGACATCCTTTGACCTGGCCTGGCCTAGCATTCTGGATACTCTTCCCTGAGCTGAGCAGCCTAGCCTGTCTAGTCTGCCTCCATAGCCAGCGGGTGAGTCCCAAATGGCATCCTATTCCCTATATAGTGCCCTACATTTGACCATGGCCCATTGGGCTCTGGTCAAAAGTAGTGCACTATGTAGGTAAAAGGGTGCCATTTGGGATGCAGACACCTATACACCACCTAGCAAAACACTTTTACCTCAGACTAACTTACTTACTTAGGCCTGTGTATTCCTTGCAAAACATATGCAATGTTTTTGATGAGTCACCTCCATCCCTTTTGGGCTAAAATAAGTGGTTATTATTGTGGTTATTCTACATGAAGTAGGTGAATATAATCACAACGCCATTTAGTGTAATAGTTTAGAAACAGCAGTGACTGTAATACGGGCAAATCCCCCTCTTAAAACTACAGGTTTATTATGCCTTGGAACAAGTGAAGGGGTTGTGAGACTGAGAATATCCTTCACTGTACGTTCAGGACCGCTTTCCATGGCCCAGATTGACACATTTAATGGTGATGATGTATCAAGCATGTCCGTGTAGGTCCGGGAAATCGACCCTCAAAGACCCAAGTGTTGACATTGGAACATCATTAAGAATGTTAAGCTCGAGTTCAAACTTCAAATTAAAGATGGGTGTATTTTGAAAGGACTGCAACATGAAGTTTGTACATGAGAAGTTCAAACCCTCCAATCTCTCCTTTCCTCCCCTCCTCTCCACTCCTCTCCTGTCCCCAGTATGTGCGTCTGTCCCATGACAGCAGGCCAGAGAGCATCCTGAGGCTGATGCTGAATGAGTGGCAGATGGAGCTTCCTAAGATCCTCATCTCTGTCCACGGAGGCATCCAGAACTTTGACCTGCACCCCCGAATCAAACAGGTGGTGGGGAAGGGCCTGATCAAAGCGGCTGTCACCACCGGGGCATGGATACTGACAGGAGGGGTTAACACAGGTGATACACACGGGCATAGAAAAACGTACATACGCACAGATTCGCGCAAACTCTCTCACACACAGTGACTTACTGTTCTTATTAGGTAAAAGACACACAAGTCGGGTGTTCTGTCTTAGCAGAGTTGTGTTTCTCCATCCCAGCACTACTGGAACCTATATACTGTGTTTAACTCATTATGGAGACCTAATGATAATGTTTGACTCCTTACTTAATGACAGTGTTTAACTGATTACTTAGTGGGTTAATTAACCAGACTGGTGTTTATTCTGACTGGTCCTGATAGTAACACTCAGCTACAGCAGAGTTGGTTGTCCTGACAACTACACTAGTCTGTTTTGCTTGGTGTTGATTGGTTGTATTTTAACCCCTGACCTCCAGGTGTTGCCAAACATGTGGGTGATGCGTTGAAGGAACACTGTTCTAGATCGTCAAGGAAGATCTGTACAATTGGAGTCGCTCCCTGGGGCGTCATTGAGAACCGCAATGACCTCATCGGGAGAGACGTGAGGAACACACACTCACACACACAAAAGTTTGTTTTTTACTATCCTTGTGGGGACCAAACAATTGATTAAAATCCTATTTTCCCTAACCTTAACCTCTAAACCTAACTCTTAAACCTAAAATAGCCTTTTTCCCCGTGGGGACCGGAGAAATGTCATTTTCCTTGTTTTACTATCCTTGTGAGGACTTCTGGATAGTGAAACCAAAAACCCCCACACACAAACAAGCACATCACAATACTTATTTACCCAGTATTTATTTTAAGTGGTCAAAAATATCTGCTGTCCAGTCAGAGTAAAGTGTGTGTGCGTATGTTCCAGGTTGTAGCCCCCTACCAGACGTTGCTGAACCCCCTATCCAAGCTCAATGTGTTGAACAACCTCCACTCCCACTTCCTACTGGTGGATGATGGGACGGTGGGGAAGTACGGAGCTGAGGTCGAACTACGCCGCGAGCTGGAAAAACACATCAAACTGCAGAGGATACACGCACGTAAGAGACACACACACACACGATAAACACATTAAACTGCAGAGGATACACGCACGTAAGAGACACACACACACACACACACACACACACACACACACACACACACGATAAACACATCAAACTGCAGAGGATACACGCACGAAAGAGACACACACACACGATAAACACATTAAACTGCAGAGGATACACGCACGTAAGAGACACACACACATGATAAACACATCAAACTGCAGAGGATACTTTAGCAATAAGGCATGAGAATCGTGGATTATAGTGAATTACACACAATTTTGGGCTGTTCTTAAACACAGTGGGAAGCGGAGTGCCGGGAAACAACCCTTGAGTGTGTTATTCATGATAATCTACAGGTTTGAGTGTGTTATTCATGATAATCTACAGGTTTGAGTGTGTTATTCATGATAATCTACAGGTTTGCGTCTGTTATTCATGATAATCTACAGGTTTGAGTCTGTTATTCATGATAATCTACAGGTTTGAGTCTGTTATTCATGATAATCTACAGGTTTGAGTCTGTTATTCATGATAATCTACAGGTTTGAGTCTGTTATTCATGATAATCTACAGGTTTGAGTCTGTTATTCATGATAATCTACAGGTTTGAGTCTGTTATTCATGATAATCTACAGGTTTGAGTGTGTTATTCATGATAATCTACAGGTTTGAGTCTGTTATTCATGATAATCTACAGGTTTGAGTATGTTATTCATGATAATCTACAGGTTTGAGTCTGTTATTCATGATAATCTACAGGTTTGAGTCTGTTATTCATGATAATCTACAGGTTTGAGTCTGTTATTCATGATAATCTACAGGTTTGAGTCTGTTATTCATGATAATCTACAGGTTTGAGTGTGTTATTCATGATAATCTACAGGTTTGCGTCTGTTATTCATGATAATCTACAGGTTTGCGTCTGTTATTCATGATAATCTACAGGTTTGAGTGTGTTATTCATGATAATCTACAGGTTTGCGTCTGTTATTCATGATAATCTACAGGTTTGAGTCTGTTATTCATGATAATCTACAGGTTTGAGTCTGTTATTCATGATAATCTACAGGTTTGAGTGCCTTATTGCTTATATAAAATGATTACTAACATATAATTTTTTTTTTAAAAAGATTAACATGTTTTCATAAAACAAAAAAATTAGTAAATAAATTTTATTAATCTTTCCACCCAATGATAGTGTCTGGACAAACCCCAGTTGTGTGTTCTATTTATGTGGTTGCTTGCCAAAAGCACATTTTGTTTGTTTTATTGGCACATTAGCTTGCCAATTGGACTGGTCGTCCGTTCTAATTGATAAAGGTTACTATGCAGGCTAGCAATATTTCCTTTTCTAGCTAAGCAACTAAAGCTAACACAATCACACCAAGCAGCTGGAATGACAGCAAACTAGCTACATGTTTGTTTGTTTCACCTTTTGTTTCTATTGCCATTTCTTTGGATATATCCATAATAATAATGCTGATGCATGAACAGGGCCGGCCCGCCCATTAGGCAGGATTAGGGCGGCAGATTGACGAGGGCGGCATTTTAGGAGCTAAACTGACCAAGACGCACCTCCAACAACACATAACGCCTCACATAATTCTGCCCAAAACAATGAAAACGTATCTCGCCCAATGGCATACGGGCTGTTTTAGGTGAGCGCTGATACCACCCCATGATAAGGAGTGCCCACTTTGCCAAAGTCAGGGTTGCAAAATATTTAGCTTGTCCATTCCCAGCATGCCTCTCCAGGGTGCTGTTGGAGATGAGCTGCGGCGCTCCACCAACACTCAAGTCACAACATTAATCATGTAGCCTATAGTAGAGCGAGTAGTAACCTGTGGTTTTTCTGTTGCCTACGGACTGGAGACCATATTTATGACAATGTTATGAGACAGACACTTTTTTTTACATCAAGCACGTCTCTTTGACCAAATAGCCCTATTAAATAAAAATGCAATTCAATATCCTAAAACCAGGATGGGTCCAAATAAAATGGACAATATGGAATTAAATTAGGCTACTCACGACTGCTGTCCGGGAGTTTCACTCCGTGGGCTAAATTGTCATGAATCAATTTTAGGCCTATTTGTCAAAAAAAAATTACGAGCTGATCACAGCAAAGAAGAAAATAGTTCTGCATTTCCGGCTGTGTAAACACATGGATTCTCACTGAAAATGGACTCATAACTCCTGATAATCTTCGGTATCTCATATGCAGATCTTAAATAGACAAAATGATTAGTCTTAAACCTTGGTCAGGAATCAGGATTAGGCTAATAAACCAATGCAACTACCTGTTTTACAAACAGTAGTACATGGATGGGCATTCATAAAATTGCATTGTGGGCCGTCGCTGTAGGCTACACTATTCTAGTTTTTCTGGGGTAGGAGGAGGGCGGTCATTTTTTCTCGCCTACGGCGGCAGAACGGCCAGGACTGGGCCTGCATGAATTCCCCTGGCTCAGAGAAGCTGTCTGTCTCGTCCGGACACGTTCATTCTCATTCTACACGCTGAAGGTTGCATTCCAACATTGTTGCAGAGATCAGAGAGGCAGACTGCAGGGTTTAGACAAACCCCCACTGTTGCAAACCAAATGCTAGGCTAGAAACATGGGGAAATAATGTCAAGATGCTGTTTCCGGTAGAGAGAAAGTTTTGGAATTGCCTGGCTGGGCTGTGGGACAGTCAATGCGCAGTGATAATTCAAATAGCACTGTTAACAAGCATTACCTGTGGATTATCGTAAATAACTAATGACTATCAACCAATTAGCATCCAGGATCCAAACGTAACGTTTTATAATTATTTTTTCCACCACAGGCAGGTGGCTGTGTGTTGAGAGTACTTTAACACCTGAAGGCCATGTCTAAGAATAATGGTCAGGTCCAAAATTATTGGCACCCTTGATAAAGATTAGCAAAAGAAGTCTATCAGTCAGTGTCTACTGTAGTTGCTGTATCTCCCCTGGCCTTTTCTGTCTCTGTGTGGTGCTTCTAAGTGCCAGTGTGTGACAGAGGCAGTTACCAGAGACCGACTATTATCACAATAACCTTAGATCCCCTATTATTAAAATAGCCTAGGCAGACACCCATACAGTATGTACACCCACTGTTATTATGGTGTGGCAGTCCGCTGACCTGCTGAAACACCCTCTTAAAATGGAGCTTTAAGACCTGTCACATGTCTCTCTGGTAACCCTTTACTGCTTTCCTTTTGTCATCACAAACAGAGACCAATAGAATACAGCATCTAGATGAACATACAGTGTTGATATTTGAGATGTTTCCAATGTTCTTAACAGCATATTTAGTGATCTTCTGGCTTTCTCTCTCTCTTTCTCTGTCCTTCTTTCTCCCTCCCCCCCCAGGAATTGGTCAGGGTGTTCCTGTGGTAGCGCTGATATTTGAGGGGGGTCCCAACGTAATTCTGACGGTGTTGGAGTACCTTCAGGAGACTCCCCCTGTTCCTGTGGTGGTCTGTGAGGGGACTGGGCGTGCTGCTGACATACTGGCCTACGTCCACAAACAGACTGAGGAGGGGGGGTGAGACACACATTCTTCTAACAGATTGCACCACATATAATGGGGTTCCACAGGGTTCTGTGCTAGGACCGTTACTTAGAGGAATGATCGTGGATGTAACTTCCTTTAATCCTTCAGGGGTCTACCTGACGGTGTGGAGACGGAAATCATCGCTACGATCAAAAAGACGTTCAACTTCAGCCACAGCGATGCTTTGCACCTCTTCCAGACCCTTATGGAATGTATGAAGAGCAAAGAACTGGTAAACACATGGTTAACTCACAGTTAATACATGGACATCTATTCCACATCAGGTATTTGATGCAAGCAGTAGAATCAGATTTTTTTTTAAACAGATAAAAATACACCTTATGGAACAGCGGGGACTGTGAAGAGACACAGACACAGACACACATACACATAAGACACACACGTACACATGGATGTTGTTTTGTAAATATGTGATAGTGGACTAAATGTATTGGGTAAAGTGTTCTGAAATGTAATGTCATGTAATATTTCAAATTGTATATAACTGCCTTAATGTTGCTGGACCCCAGGATGAGTAGCTGCTGCCTTGGCAACAGCTAATGGGGATCCTTAACAAATACTGAATGAATTTTAAGAGAAAGCTGAATCCTACAATGCGTACTGTGTCGTCAGTTCATAGTCTGATTTAATATAAAGATACGGATGATACTGATAATGCTTATCGTTTTTCATTAATACCAGAAAGTATTGCATTAGTTTAGATTTTTTAATGACCATGTGGGTTTTCTCACCCTCTCTCCTTCCTCTGAACGACAGATCACTGTGTTTCATATTGGCTCTGAGGACCACCAGGATATCGATGTGGCCATACTGAGGGCATTACTGAAAGGTGCGTGTGTAGTGTGTGTGTGTGTGATAGGTAACTTCATCTCAGTGTCCTGCTGTTTGACTGACAGAAGATCTGTGCCCATGACTCCTCTCTGACCTCTGACCTCCTAGAGAAAGGGAGAGGGCAGATGAAAAGATCATAATAATAAAACAGAAGGGCGAGACAGTGGGTTGTGTAGCCAAAGTTTTCACTTTTATGTTTTCATTTTAAAACTGATACTATAGATATGTTTTGAGAAGTCAACTCTCTCCTCCCTCCCTGTCTGTCTCTCTCGTCCTGCTCTCTCCCTCTACTCCTGAGCTCTCTCTCGTCCTGCTCTCTCCCTCTACTCCTGAGCTCTCTCCCTCTACTCCTGGGCTCTCTCTCGTCCTGCTCTCTCCCTCTACTCCTGGGCTCTCTCTCGTCCTGCTCTCTCCCTCTACTCCTGAGCTCTCTCTCGTCCTGCTCTCTCCCTCTACTCCTGAGCTCTCTCTCGTCCTGCTCTCTCCCCCTACTCCTGAGCTCTCTCTCGTCCTGCTCTCTCCCCCTACTCCTGAGCTCTCTCTCGTCCTGCTCTCTCCCTCTACTCCTGAGCTCTCTCTCGTCCTGCTCTCTCCCTCTACTCCTGAGCTCTCTCTCGTCCTGCTCTCTCACTCTACTCCTGAGCTCTCTCTCGTCCTGCTCTCTCCCTCTACTCCTGAGCTCTCTCCCTCTACTCCTGAGCTCTCTCCCTCTACTCCTGAGCTCTCTCCCTCTACTCCTGAGCTCTCTCTCGTCCTGCTCTCTCCCTCTACTCCTGAGCTCTCTCGTCCTGCTCTCTCTCTCTCTATCTCTCTCTCGTCCTCTGTTTCTCTCGCTATCTCTTGTCCTGCCGCTCTCTCTCGTGCTCTTTCTCTCGCTCTCTCACTTGCTCTCTTTTGGGGTTTCCCTGTGGGTGTCAGAGGGGCTTATTGCTAGATACTCTGAGACCCCATTCTCACAACACATAAATCTGTCCTCTTCTCACTTTTCTTAATTCTATTCTATCCGATCTGGCTCTAAGACACAGGGCAAGAGAGAGCTCTGAAAGGATAGGTATTCACATGAACTAGTCTGTCCCTGTGTATTCAGTAGTTATGTGTGTATGTCTATCTATCAGTGGTCTTCTGTCATTGAATAAGAAGTTCAGACAAATGCAGGAATGTGTTCAAAGTCCGCCCCACGCAGCTTGTCTACCAGCTATGTAGATCCCATAGTAGAGGAACCAGTCCAGTCAGTCAAGAGTTCAGGACATTCTGACTGAGCATAATAGATCCCCAGCCAGCAGGAAAATATAAGCCTGTCAAACCAGCATTAGTCTTGGTCAACCAGTAACACATCCTCAATAGAAGGCCTCAATAGCTCATTAGACCCTAAAGGATACATACACAAGCATATGGAAATACCTTTAAAATAGCTGTCCAGTGTTTCCAGATTTCTATGAAATATGACCTATAATTAATTGTATGTATGTTAAAAAGCAGCTTGTCTGTGTTTGAATGGTGTGGGCTTACAGCAACAACAGAATGGTGTGGGTGTAAATGGCTGATTTAGCCACATCAGCTAATGAGCCATCTCTGTGATAATGAGAAGTCTCCTCTATGAGGAAATATGAGACGTGTCCGCTATGAGGAAATGGCAAGCATTTTTGAAACGGTCTGTTTGATATACAACTTTGAGGTGGGGTTTTTCAAGTGTTTTTTTCTGTAATTTATGCTTTGGTCACATGAGTATAGGAAGAGTATAAGTCAACAACATGATTTGGGTTTGAGTTAACAGATTGAGCTGTTAAATGTGAGATTTTCTTTGGACAGTTACATTAAGATTTCCTCCATAAACATATCAGTTGAACCGTAAGGTTACAGAGACATGTTAGTAAATATGGAAATGTCCTGTCTCCCACATCAGGATTTACATCCTGAAAATACGACTTGAACTTTAAACTTTACCAAAAGGAAGTCCTGTAGGAAATTCTCTCTCTATGGTAGTTGTATTTGACTGTGTTTATTTATATTTTTAATAAGGTACACAAACGGGTACACATAGACAGAGAAACAAGTGACAAGACCGAACAAGACAAAGTTCCCATCCCACACCCACCCACAGGACTTCCCCAACCCAAGTTAGATTAGTGGTTCACAATAGCAGTCTTTTTACAGAGTCATATGTTGATGAAAGAGCAAATATGTTTCTTTCACTCGCCCATGTATGAGTCCTACATATATTTCCATGTTTATAATATCCATGAATGATGGCAGACACTGCTGTCTGCTTAAAGTATGAGGAGCCTGCCAACGTGAGGCCAAATATGTCGCTGTTTGACAGATAGGTCTAAAGTAGTGTCATCATTTAACAATAAAAGAGATGGGGAACATGGTACATTTCTACCCATTATGTCACAAAGGCCGGATGAAACACAACTTCAGAAATGTAAAACCCATGGGCACTCCCAAACCATATGAAAACATGTGCCAGGAGCCCCCTGAGAGGGATTGTTTAGCGTTCATCCACTAGAATACTAACTTGGTGTGTAACTCTGACTTCATGCATGGGTTTATATGGATGGTTAGAGTGTACATTGGATCCCATGTTAGGATATGGTTCTGTGTAAAACAGTAGTGGTGATTTAGTATGGTAATTCATCTGTATTATTCTGTATGGTTGTTTCTGTACTGTCTCCCCCTGGCCCTCTTCTCTAAATCCTGCTGCTAAGTCAACAGGAAACACACAATTCATGTGGCTTTGCCTAGCAATTAGTTTGTGTGTGTGTGTTATATATATGCTGTGCATGTGTGTGTGCTTACGCTGCTGCTACTCTGTTTATTATATATCCTGATTACCTTGTCACTTCTAACCCTATCCACATGTACATACTACAAACTACCTGGTAACCCTGCACATTGACTCAGTACTGGTACTCCTCGTATACAGCCTTGTTAATGTGTTTGTGTTACTATTTCCTTTTTATTTAGCAAATATTTGTCTTTTTATCTCTGCATTGTTGGGAACGGGCTCGTAAGTGAGCGTTTTCCAGGAAAGTCTACACCTGTTGTATTTGACGCATGTGACCAATAACATGTGATTTGTGTGCTGCTCCTCCAGGCACCAATGAGTCTGCGTTTGACCAGCTGGTTCTGACTCTGGCCTGGGACCGGGTGGACATCGCCAAGAACCATGTGTTTGTCTACGGACAGCAGCTACTGGTACGTCTATCTGTGTGTGGCTGGCTGGCTCTCTTTGGCTCTGTCTCTGTCTGTCTGGCTGGCTCTCTCTGTTTATGTGAATGGCTGGCTCTCTTTGGCTCTGTCTCTGGCTGGCTGACTGGCTCTCTTTGGCTCTATCTCTGGCTGGCTGGCTGGCTCTCTTTGTCTCTGTCTCTGGCTGGCTCTCTTTGGCTCTGTCTCTGGCTGGCTGGCTGGCTCTCTTTGGCTCTGTCTCTGGCTGGCTGGCTGGCTCTCTCTGTTTATGTGGCTGGCTGTCTGTCAAGACTGCATCTATTATGAATGTGCTGTTCATCAGTATCAGCCTAAACGAACAAATGTAATTTAAACCCCAAATATCTCCTAAGCTAGCCACTCCAGAGTCAGTGGTCCTATATGAGCCAAGGGACAGACTACAGCAAGGCTGCCAGTAGACTGTTTATTTTCACTAGTCTGAACTGGTCTGGTGTATTTATTCATTGTTAGTGCAGTCAATGTTGGATCCTTGTTGAGAGGTGTGTGTGTGTGTGTGTGTGTGCACGCAGGTGGGTTCGTTGGAGCAGGCCATGCTGGATGCCTTAGTGATGGACCGTGTGGAGTTTGTGAAGCTCCTGATTGAGAATGGAGTTAGCATGCACAGGTTCCTTACCATCACACGGCTGGAGGAGCTATACAACACGGTAACACACACACACACACGGCTGGAGGAGCTATACAACACGGTAACACACACACACACACACGGCTAGAGGAGCTATACAACACGGTAACACACACACACACACGGCTCCACAGGGCTCTATGCTGGTACCATTACTGTTCTCATCACACTTGCAACCTCTCAAATCTAACGTTTGATTCGTATTCTGTCAAATCATTTCTAAACAGTCTGTTTATCCATGGTCCTGCTGGGCATCGTGTTTATCTCTGTCTCTGCTGTTCCAGAAACAGTCCCCTACCAATCCCACGCTCTTCAACCTCGTAAGGGATGTCAAACAGGTACGTCTTTGACTTCTTGTCAACCATTGATTGTCAACGTTTGAATTAATTTGAACAATAGTAATTGATGATGATGATGGTGTTGTTGATTAGTATGGCTCACTATGACTAATTGTTTCCAGGGTAATCTCCCCCCAAACTACAAGATGACCTTAATTGACATTGGCCTGGTGATAGAGTACCTGATGGGCGGGACTTACAGGTGCAACTACACCAGGAAACGCTTCAGGATCATCTACAACAATCTCCATGGCAACAGCAGGGTAAGGGTTAACGGTTAGTGTTGAGGGTTGAAGATAAAAGGTTAAACCGTTAGTTTGCTTCAGGGTCAAGGGTTAAACTCATTGTTCACACAGGTTATTTTGATCTTTCACTGATTGATTCATTTAGAGTAATGGTGAAAGTAAACAGTTCTCTATCTTTTTCTCTGTCTCTCTCCAGAGGTCAGGTCGCCACTCTGCAGGGCCTGGGTCCCACCTGAGGAAGAGCCAAGAGTCGTTCAGTATCCAGGCCGACAAGAAGGAGAAGACCAGGCACAACCACTTCATCAAGACTGCACAGCCATACAAACCCAAGGTACACACACACGCACAACATGAAGAGTCATATTTGAGAACACACTGTGACTTGTGTGATGGCAAGAAACAGCCTGTCCACTGATGACCTTGTGGAAATCTATACCAATGTAATCCGACCATGCCTGGAGTATGCCAGTGTGTTGCTGGTAGGCTGCACAAAGATTCTGCACTGGATAGGGTACAGGAAAGGACAAGCAAGATAATAACAAAAACAGAGACATCCCACTGACCCTTCCACCACTACAGCCATGGAGAGAGCAAGCAAGCAGCAGTAAGATTGGTCACTGACATGCACCAACCTGACCACTGTCTACAGGATCTCCTACCACAGAGAAGGGGAGAGTACTGGCAGAGTCCTCCGCAACCAGAACCAACTGTCCAGCATCAACGCAAGGAAAAATAGGCTGAAAAATTCTACCATTGACATCTGCCACCAGACTTTTTAATAACAAAATGTGTCACTTTAAACTGTAATTTCTTGTAAGATGGTACCTTTTTTATTTAGTGTAGTGTCTTGTTTTTGAACTATTGTCTGAATGTAACTGCATTCTGCATTATTCTTGTTGACTGCGAGCATGAATGAAATAAATCAAATCACTACAAACCCAAGGTGTGTACGTACACACACACACACACACACACACACACACACACACACACACACACACACACACACACACACACACACACACACACACAATCAGCCATACAAACCCACAGAACTGAGCCATCAGATTACATTCAAATCCCCCTCTTGACACCCACTCCTCTCCCTCTTAGTTGGAGTCGGCGACAGACCAGTCCAAGAAAAAAGCCAAGGAGGAGATAGTTGACATCGACGACCCGGAGACGCGCAGGTTCCCGTACCCGTTCAATGAGCTGCTGATGTGGGCCGTCCTGATGAATAGGCAGAAGATGTCTCTGTTCTTCTGGCAGCATGGGGAGGAAAGCATGGCCAAGGCCCTGGTGGCCTGTAAACTCTGTCGCTCCATGGGCTATGAGGCCAAGAAGAGTGACGTCGTCGACGACACCTCCCAGGAACTCAAGGACTACTCCAAGTATGACACATTACACACCAAATAACTAGGACACTAAAATCCTCACTAATACTCAAGACTACTATAATATGTGACAGATTACATACTAATACTTTAAGTACTCCAAGTATGATGCATTACTACTAGTAGTCACTAACACTCAAGGCTACTTGAAGTATGAGTATTACTGAGTATTAGTATGTAATGTATCAGACTATTTTTGTGAGTGAAGTGACTGATGTTTGATGTTTTCAGTGAGTTTGATACCGTGGTATGTGTGTGTCATGTTCAGAGGGATGATGTCTGGAGTAATGTAGGTTTGATGATGATTATTATTTCATAGTGAATTTGGCACCCTAGCAGTGGACCTCCTGGAGCAGTCGTTCAGACAGGATGAAACCATGGCGATGAAACTGCTGACCTACGAACTGAAGAACTGGAGTAACAGCACCTGTCTGAAGCTGGCCGTGTCGTCGCGGTTACGACCCTTCGTGGCTCACACCTGTACCCAGCTGCTGCTGTCAGACATGTGGATGGGACGACTCAACATGAGGAAGAACTCCTGGTACAAGGTGACACTGCCCAGCAATGCAGTGTATATACACACACACACACACACACGCAATAGTGTTCGACAGGTTTCTGTGCTTGGATGGTAATTATAGATGTATTATGTTTTTCCAGGTGATTCTCATTATCCTGGTCCCTCCTGAGTAAACATAAATAAACATATACAATAAATACATTTAAAAAATCTAATATTAATATAATAATGTATATATCTCTAGGTGATCCTCAGTATCCTGGTGCCTCCTGCCATCCTCCTGTTGGAGTACAAGACAAAGGCAGAGATGTCCCACATCCCTCAGAGTCAGGACGCCCATCAGATGACCATGGAGGACAGCGAACACAACTTCCAGAACACCACCGACAACATACAGATGGTCAGAATCAATATGACAGAGTTCATCTCATCTGTTATCTTAGTTTATGTTGTATTTTCTTATCTTACTGTGTCTGTTCTGGCAAGTACACTGGTGCTACTGGTATTCTGATGATCCTTGGGTTTAGCTATGAGGGGTAGCTATGCTGGTCCTGGGGTTTAGCTATGAGGGGTAGCTATGATGGTCCTGGGGTTTAGCTATGATGGTCCTGGGGTTTAGCTATGAGGGGTAGCTATGATGGTCCTGGGGTTTAGCTATGAGGGTCCTGGGGTTTAGCTATGAGGGGTAGCTATATGAGAGAGAGGGTTGGACTGCAGTTCTGTTAATTCATGGTTTCTTAATTTCTGGTGCTGTGGTCTGTTTTCAGTCTGCATGTATATATATGGACATCTACATATGCATACATGTCTATACAGTCTATTAAAGAGGCGTTATTAAACATGAATCTTCTCCAGGACGTGTTCCAGGAGGCGAAGGCGGATGACACCGTGGAGGTGAAGGATGAGGCGGAGACACAGGTCCGCTCCCGAAGACTTCCTCTAACCAGGAAGTTCTACGCCTTCTACCACGCCCCCATCGTCAAGTTCTGGTTCAACACGGTATGACGCCCTAACCCCTGGCTCTACCCCCTCCATGTGAGCTGACTAGCAGACACTCTGGGCCTTACTATGTTTAATGGTACAGCAGAGTTCTGACTACCAAGGTTTCCCCTGTGGAGCCGCTAAGCAGCTTGAATGGAAGGGATGTTTCCTTTCTCCTCGTGGGATATTTCCTGTATCCTCTGTGTGTGTGGATGAGTTCGTTTTGCATCGCTTTGTGTCCCGGGTGGGTGGAGATTTCCCGTTCGAAGCAATGTAATGTAACGGTCTAAAAATGAGCACAACTCGCCCAGTGTGTGTACTCTGAGACCGGTGAGGGCTGACATGAAACGTGTTCATGTTGAGAGGACAGAGGGAGGCTGGGGCGTGTGTGTACTTTTCCAGAGCTCTACCTCCCACCCCCTGCATACTTCACACACACACACACACACACACACACACACACACACACACACACACACACACACACACACACACACACACATACCCTCAGGTGGTTTTTCCAGGTGCCCTGGCTTCATTTTCATGTTCTGATAGCATCAGTAGAACAGTCCTTAACATAACTATAGCTGCTGTACCCAGATCAATGCTTATCTGCCCCACAATCAACATCAACATAATTATGCTGCCTGCCACACAATGATCCAGCTCTCACTGCATGTCTGTCACATGATCTCTGCTTCCACATAATAACCCTGCCTGCCTCAGTCAGCACTGATCAGTCTCAGTTTAGTCACGGCCCTCCAACAGCCACACACACCCTACCTAACCCCCGGGCCATAGTTAGAATGACTGATGTCTAGGGTGGGTCTGTATAATGGCTGAGAGGTGTTGTTAAATGCTGTGGTTCCTCCACTTCATGCTTCACTAGTCAGGCTCACAGTGTTCACCTTTAAAAAGACCTGGGGGTATGTCACAAAGCAGGAACAAAGTAGGACTGCTGATATAGGATCAGTTTAGCCTTTTAGGTCATAATGACCCCTACAGATCAGACTTTTTCAAACCTCTCCTCTGACGGCCCTAAACTAGCACACCGGTTTTACCTGGTCGAGGGCTTGATGATAAGTTAACTAGTTGATTCGGGTGTGCTAGTTCTGGAATAGTTCAAATACATGGAATATCTGGGGGTCTCTGAGAAAATGTTTGAGAAGGGTTGATATAGATTTTAAATAAGATTATATGGATGGGGGGACACTTTTTAAATATGGGCCCTGTGCATTGTCTTGGACAAGGGTTTAGTAACAATAAAGAAGCATTTTCAATCAGCTTTACGCTTACCTGGTACTTTCTGTATTAGAGTGCGTGTGTGTTACCAGTATCGATATTGGTATCACAATACTACAATACCAGTATCACAATACTACAATACTACAATACCAAAACAAACACAAAGCAGACTTCACTCTGTGGTGCTGTTGTACAACAGTGTGTGCTATAGATTGCAAAATAAACAAATGTGACTCCACTGACTCAGTGGGTCTGTATAATAGCCTGTGTAAAGGTGTGTGTGTGTTTTCCCCTGGATAGCTGGCGTACCTGGGCTTTCTGATGCTGTACTCGTTTGTCGTTCTGGTCCGGATGCCCGAGTTTCCGTCTCCTCAAGAGTGGGTGGTCATCCTCTACATATTCACCTCCGCCATCGAGAAGATACGAGAGGTACGCTAATGCTGCTCCCTGCATCAATATGTTTATGTTCCAATTGGCATTGTATTTGCTATATAGTGCACTGCTTTTGCCATTTGAAATGGACCCTATGACTTCATTTGTATGAGAAGGACAAGACACTTACCCAGCTATCTTTGTCTCTCAGAGGATTCAATACAATTTTGTTTAGTTCAATTTGCTTTAAACAAGCTCCTTATTCTTCTAGTTGACAGTTTAAACAGAGAAGTACTGACTCCAAATTCATGATAGAATATCTCTCCATTTCTATCACTTTGTTTCCATTGTTGATTTGATTTGAGCTCTCAGTTCACTGGATGCACTCATGTCCTATTGTCTGTTCTGTTTCTTTGTAGATGTTTATGTCTGAAGCTGGGAAGATTAGCCAGAAGGTTAAAGTCTGGTTCAGTGACTATTTTAACCTCTCAGACTTCCTGGCTATTGTCACCTTCTTTGTGGGCTTTGGATTGAGGATCGGAGGAGAGGATGTGCTTGTCCCAGGCCGGACTGTGTATTGCTTGAATATCATCTTCTGGTACGTGAGACTCCTAGATATTCTGGCAGTCAACCAGCAAGCAGGACCGTATGTGATGATGATCGGTAAAATGGTGAGTTATTTTTTCCCCTAATGCTTTACTAATCCAAAATCGTTTTTCAACTGTATCAAATTGTATTTGTCACATGCGCCGAATACAACTGGTGTAGACCTTACAGTGAAGTTGCTTACTTACGAGCCCTTAAAACTTCTTAGGGCTGAGATCCCGCTAACGGGATCGATATGACAACAGCCAGTGAAAGTGCAGGGCGCCAAATTCAAACAACAGAAATCTCATAATTAAAATCCCTCTAACATACAAGTATTTCACACCATTTTAAAGATACACTTCTTGTTAATCCCACCACAGTGTCCGATTTCAAATAGGCTTTTCGGCGAAAGCACCACAAACAATTATGCTAGGTCAGAGCCAAGTCACAGCCATTTTTCCAGCCAAAGAGAGGAATCACAAAAAGCAGAAATAGAGATAAAATGTATCATTAACCTTTGATGATCTTCATCAGATAACACTCATAGGACTTCATGTTACACAATACATGTATGTTTTGTTCGATAAAGTTCATATTTATATCAAAAAATCTCAGTATACATTGGCGCGTTATGTTCAGTAGTTCCAAAAACATCTGGTGATTTTACAGAAATACTCATCATAAATGTTGATGAAAATACAAGTGTTATACATGGAACTTTAGATACACTTCTCCTTAATGCAACCGCTGTGTCAGATTTAAAAAAAGCTTTACGGAAAAAGCAAACCATGCAATAATCTGAGTACGGCGCTCAGAGCCCAAACAAGCCAAAAAGATATCCGCCATATTGTGCAGTCAACAGAAGTCAGAAATAACATTATAAATATTCACTTACCTTTGATGATCTTCATCAGAATGCACTCCCGGGAATCCCAGTTCCACAATAAATGTTTGTTTTGTTCGATAATGTCCATCATTCATGTCCAAATAGCTCCTTTTGTTAGCGCGTTTGGTAAACAAATCCAAACTCACGAAGCGCGTTCACTAGGAGCAGTCAAAAAGTTATGTTACAGTCCATAGAAACATGTCAAACGAAGTATAGAATCAATCTTTAGGATGTTTTTAACATAAATCTTCAATAATGTTCCAACCGGAGAATTCCTTTTGTCTTCAGAATTGCAATGGAACAGAGCTCGCTCTCACGTGAACGAGCGTGGCCAGCTCGTGGCTCTCTGGCAGACCTCTGACTCATTCCCCTCTCATTCGGCCCCCCTTCACAGTAGAAGCATCAAACAAGGTTCTAAAGACTGTTGACATCTAGTGGAAGCCTTAGGAAGTGCAACATGAACAATATCCCACTGTATCTTCAATAGGGAATGAGTTGAAAAACGATCAACCTCAGATTTCCCACTTCCTGGTTGGATTTTTTCTCAGGTTTTTGCCTGCCATATGAGTTATGTTATACTCAGACATCATTCAAACAACTTCAGAGTGTTTTCTATCCAAATATACTAATAATATGCATATATTAGCAACTGGGACTGAGTAGCAGGCAGTTTACTCTGGGCACCTCTGGGCACCTTATTCATCCAAGCTACTCAATACTGCCCCCAGCCATAAAAAGTTAATCAACAATGCTTTAAGAAGTTAAGTAGAAAAGTGTGTTAAGTAAAAATGGATAAGTAGAAAAATAAAGTAACAAATAATTAAACAGCAGCAGTAAAATAACAATAGCGGGGCTATATACAGGGGGTACCGATAGAGTCAATGTGCGGGGGCACCGGTTAATTGAGGTAATAAACAAAAAAAGTAAACTGCTTTTATTTTCAGCAAACTTAACATGTGTAAATATTTGTGTGAACATAACAAGATTCAACAACTGAGAGAAACTGAACAAGTTCCAAAGACATGTGACTAACAGAAATGGAATAATGTGTCCCTGAACAAAGGGGGGTCAAAATCAAAAGTAACAGTCAGTATCTGGTGTGGCCACCAGCTGCATTAAGTACTGCAGTGCATCTCCTCCTCATGGACTGAACCAGATTTGCCAATTCTTGCTGTGAGATGTTACCCCACTCTTCCACCAAGGCACCTGCAAGTTCCCGGACATTTCTGGGGGGAATGGCCCTCACCCTCCGATCCAACAGGTCCCAGACGTGCTCAATGGGATTGAGATCCGGGATCTTCGCTGGCCATGGCAGAACACTGACATTCCTGTCCTGCAGGAAATCACACACAGAACGAGCAGTATGGCTGGTGGCATTGTCATGCTGGAGGGTCATGTCAGGATGAGCCTGCAGGAAGGGTACCACATGAGGGAGGAGGATGTCTTCCCTGTAACGCACAGCATTGAGATTGCCTGCAATGACAACAAGTTCAGTCCGATGATGCTGTGACACACCGCCCCAGACCATGACGGACCCTCCACCTCCAAATCGCTCTCGCTCCAGAGTACAGGCCTCGGTGTAACGCTCATTACTTCGACGATAAACGCAAATCCGACCATCACCCCTGGTGAGACAAAACTGCGACTCGTCAGTAACGAGCACTTTTTTGCTGGGTTTGTGCTTGTAGGCGACGTTGTTGCCGGTGATGTCTGGTGAGGACCTGCCATATAACAGGCCTACAAGCCCTCAGTCCAGCCTCTCTCAGCCTATTGCGGACAGTCTGAGCACCGATGGAGGGATTGTGCGTTCCTGGTGTAACGCGGGCAGTTGTTGCCATCCTGTACCTGTCCCGCAGGTGTGATGTTCGGATGTATTGATCCTGTGCAGGTGTTGTTACACGTGGTCTGTCACTGTGAGGATGATCAGCTGTCCGTCCTGTCTCCCTGTAGCGCTGTCTTAGGCGTCTCACAGTACGGACATTGCATTTTATTGCCCTGGCCACATCTGTAGTCCTCAGGCATACTGCAAGGAGGCATAAGGCACGTTCATGCAGATGAGCAGGGACCCTGGGCATCTTTCTTTTTGTGTTTTTCAGTCATTAGAAAGGCCTCTTTTAGTGTCCTAAGTTTTAATAACTGTGACCTTAATTGCCTACCGTCTGTAAGCTGTTAGTGTCTTAAAGACCATTCCACAGTTGCATGTTCATTAATTATTTATGGTTCACTGAACAAGCATGGGAAACAGTGTTTAAACCTTTACAGTGAAGTTATTTGGATTTTTACGAATTATCTTTGAAAGACAGGGTCCTGAAAAAGGGCCATTTCTTTTTTTGCTGAGTTTATGTGCATGTAGGTAAAGTGCCTATGCATAGATTATAAACAGAGTAGCAGCAGTGTAAAATAGGCGTCTGGGTAGCTCTTTGATTAGCTGTTCAGGGATCTTATGGCTTGGGGGTAGAAGCTGTTAAGAAGCCTTTTGGACCTAAACATGGCGCTCCGGTACCGCTTGCCATGAGGTAGCAGAGAGAACAGTCGACACGGGTGGCTGGCGGTTCAATGCTGACATTTCAATTTATATCTAAATGTTTTATATATCAGTGATAATGTACATCAACTTATTTTATATAGTGATAATGTCAATGTCTATTACAATTGAGTTGTCAATTCAATTGTCTATTACGATGACATTTATATTATGTATAGAGCTGACAATATACAGGTAACTGCCAAAATAAAGAAAACACCAACATAGAACACTAGTCACTTTAACGATGTTTACATACTGTTTTTACCCACTTTTTAGAGCCCTGCACAGGCATTAATCTGAAGTCCAAGCCCTACCCATGCTCGCGACGTTCAGGCCTTACCCTACCCAGGCCCGGTTGGCTTCTGCCAAATTAAGAGCCGGCCCTGCCCGAAACCAGAAATAACTTCCTCCGTTTAGTAAATCCCTTAGCTGCTCGTCTCTGTCACTCACTCGAATCTCACTCTGCATGTACTCTAAGTATCCATAGCAACGGCTCCACTGGGCTGCTCTGCTCAATGAAGAGACATAAGAGAACAGTTTGCTGCTTTTCATCACTCTAAACTCTGACAAACCTCAAGGAACAGTATTTTCTCTGAAATAATCTCTCCTGTAGTATATATTTGACACGGTTGAACAATACCCAATTTATATGTATATACTGTATTCTAGTCATGGTTCATCCTATATACAGTAACTACAGCTATACACATTTTCTATTCATATACTGTCCTTACACACTGAAAAATAGCTCAAAGAAACTAAGTGAGGTGCGGGAGACAACTCAATGGGTGTGTCTGTAAAAGGCCTTCCGACGGAGGTTGGTTTGCGTAGACTGAGAAATCACTGTGGAGCGCCCTTAAGAACACAAGGTGAGAGGAAGGTAGCCTTTGACCAACTTATTTAGGTAATGTGTGAAGGTAGATTGGATGGTTTTCAGTCAATAGCACATCTCTAGGGTTCCATGCTGGTTTGGTTTGAAAGAGGCTAATGATTGCAGGTGGGGGTGTTTTTAAAGGGGTATCCCCGCCTCTTTCAGGTGGACATGATCTGGTTGATTACATTGAATGAAGTGTGTGGTGACAAATAGGTGGCAGGTTCCCCTCCAGGGTAGGAGGGAAGTGGGAGGAGTTGTTTATTTTCCAGACTCCGATATGGCTCCTAATGATATTTTATTTATTTTTTGGGATTATGTGTGTATTGTTATTGTATTGCTAGATTTGACTGCCCTGTTGGAGCTAGAATTGTGTTTTGTTGATGGTGCTGGAAAACATTGTCTCAGGTGCCGTTCCAGAATCTCACATTAATGTTCAATTAGCTTGAGATCTGGTGACTGAGACGCACACCCTTTAAACCCCCCTATGCTCCTTTGAGACCCCTAATTGGCAACTGGGCATTTTTATTTGGTTGTTAATAGTTTAATTACCTCAGGAACCACACCTGTGTGGGAGCACTTTGTTTCCCTCATTTACCCAAGTGTTTCCTTTTCATTTGGCAGTTACCTCAATATATCAACATGTTTTACATAGTGGCAGTAATGTCTACTATCAACAACATGTTTTGATAGACTACGGGGATCCAGCACCAGTTCTTTTCATTCTGAGGCGCTGTAGCTGTGAGTCCGAAAATTCTCTCAGTATTTCCTGGGAACTTGGATGTTTATTTTCAGAACTTGGACCTGGTTAACTGCATGCACATGCCCTTAATATAGTGGTGGTAATGTCTCTATTCATACAGATAGCTGTTTTATATTGTTGTGATAATGTATATATTCCTCTAGGTGGCGCTGGTTTTGAGTTATGGCATGCCCCAGAAAGCCATCCTGTAATGTGTGTGTGTGTGTATATATTATTCCTCTAGGTGGCCAATATGTTTTATATTGTGGTGATCATGGCGGTGGTGTTGTTGAGTTATGGCGTGCCGCGGAAAGCCATCCTGTACCCAAATGAGGAGCCCAGTTGGACGCTGCTCAAAGACGTGGTGTTCCAGCCATACTGGATGATGTACGGGGAAGTGTATGCGTATGAAATCGACGGTAAGGAAGACGAGCCTGGTATAAACGACTACGATGGTAAGAGTTTTCTTAAGGATTCTCACCACGGCATGAGAAGCTGATTAACACTGGAAATCAATCAAAAACCCACGTTTGGTCTAATCAACGCGTCCTGCACCACACAGTCACCTCACACAGTCGCTGTGTTTAAATTATTTTTTATTTCGAGTACAGAATGAGACCCTAGACCCTTGGTTGGATAGGCATATGTTTCACTATGCCTATCTAGTTCTTTCATAAGTAATTAAGTCCTTAGGAGGCAGGGGCTAGGAGTTGATTGTGGACACAGCCAGTCGGCCCCTGTTAGGGGAGGTATAGCCAGCAATGGTAGAGAACAGCAGCTTTTAACCAATCAGGGCTTTAGTTTAGATTATTGTGTCCAGATTTATCTTGAGGCATGTCAAATGTAAGTGATTTGCTTAAAGTACAGGCTCAGAGCTTTAAAATGGCGTATCCTACACTGTAGTTTGAGTAAGTATTCTCCCAGTATAGCTCAGTGCTTTCTCCTTGGCTAAACTAGGCACATTTTACATTTTTATTCATATTTACCAATCCCATATAAGTGTGTAATTAAGGCACATGAAGTTCACATGTTCAAGAAGCCATTTCTGCAACAAAAAAAACGTATTTTGAATCGGTCCTACTGTGAAGTAGGAGCCAGCGTCAAATGCCTCAGATCCTGTAACATTTAGTAAACGTTGTACACATGGGGGTAAATCCTAACTTCCAGTTAAGGCGACTTTTCACTTAGTCTCCTATTGACATAATTGCGTGACTAAGTGACATTCATATTTGCTGCATAGAGCACATATGAGATGGTGTGTTATGATATTTACGGAAGATACATTGTGTAATATATAATAATGGCAGCTACCTGTCTCGCTCATCAGACTCAGGCAGCTCCACCACAGTTGTGTGGGAGATACAGCGGCTGTGGGAAGAGACTACCTGTTGATATATAGAGCAGAATGTATACAGTAGCAGTAGATACTGTGCAGTATAATGAAATGTTATTCCACAAATTAGATGGTAGTCGCTGGTTTTACTGACCCAAATTATGTTTACTCCTAGACAAAAAAATCTGTAGAGACATCAAAGACAGTAGAAAGCTTAATCTGGCTGTGCAAAACCAGTCCATGGAGCTTAGAGGTGTGTGTTTGTGTGTTTGTGTGTGTGTGAATGATCTACACCTGTAGATGATGATCTACATGATCTACACCTTAATTACACACTTATATGGGATTGGTAAATATGAATAAAAATGTAAAATGTGCCTAGTTTAGCCAAGGAACAATACATACGTGTGTTGTTTGGGATGTGTGTGTGATTTATAAGTTTGTGTGTTTTTTATGTTGGGATGTGTGAAGCACTGTATGTGTGTGTCTCTGACCTAGTCCCCTCTCTCCACAGTGTGTGCCAATAATACTGATACGAATGTGAAATCCCTGTGCTCCACTTCAGTGTGGATCACACCTTTCCTACAAGCAGTCTACCTCTTTGTCCAATACATATTGATAGTTAACCTTCTCATCGCCTTCTTCAAGTAAGACTACACACACAACGGTGTTCCACAGAGCGCTGTTCTGTGACCAATACTATTCTCATTATTCATTAATAACATTATTATCATATTTTTCCCCAATTTTCTACATCACTGTGTATATCTATTTTTGCCATCTCTCTTCTCCTCAGTAATGTGTACCTCCAAGTGATGTCAATCAGTAATCTGGTATGGAAGTACCAGAGGTATCATTTCGTCATGGCCTACCATGAGAAGCCAGTCCTCCCTCCTCCCCTCATCCTCCTCTCCCACCTAGTCTCTTTCTTCTCCTGCATCTGTCACAAGAGGAAGAAGGACAGTCACTCTTACGGACCAAGTACGGGAACTACCATTTATCGCTCTAAAATGCGGATATGACAGAACCACTTGGTGATCAGAGAGAACAAGAGAGGCCCTAGTACTGAGCTCTGGGGGACACCAGTAGTGTATGAACAGACTATAAAATGTATAGGTGTCTGAGGGATCTCTAGTTTATCAGCAAAAATATATGCAGCTACAATAAGTTATTTGAAAATGTGTACTAGTAGTTACGTTGATCTGTAAAAGAGGTGAAATGCCTTGTTGAAACTAGAAAGCTCTTCATCCTCTCCCTTCCCATCTCCCCATCTTTCCTTCCCTCCAGAGTTGTTTCTAACGGAGGAGGATCAGAAGAAGCTCCATGACTTTGAGGAGCAGTGTGTGGAGACGTACTTCCATGAGAAAAACGACCAGTTCCACTCAGGGAGCGAAGAGCGCATCCGCCTCACCTCAGACAGGTAACTGTTACCATAGTTACCATTCACCCCAGTTTTTATTTGACCCTTGCGTTGACATTAACAGTTATAGTGTATATATAACATAAAAGGATTAGGAGGTTAATTGAATAGTGAATATTGAACTCTGTGGCAACATAGATGTGTTTCTCCTTTCTCTCCTCAGGGTTGAGACCATGTGTATCCAGCTGAAGGAGGTCGGTAATAGAGTGAACTTCATCAAGCGTTCCCTCCACACGCTGGACTCTCAGATCGGCCACCTTCAGGACCTGTCAGCTCTTACCGTGGACACCCTGAAGACCCTGACCGCTCAGAGGGCCTCTGAAGCCAGCAAGGTCCACAACCAGATCACCAGGGAGCTCAGTCTGTCCAAAAACTTTGCCCCCGGCCTGGCCCCCACCCCTCAGGACCCTACCCCTCAATCCAAGGGGGTCAAACGCAGCGTGGGCGCCTACTTCGGTTCCTCCTTCCCCCAGGTGTCCGGGGTGGTGGTGGGGGGCAACATGGCTGATTCTCTGTTTGGGAGTGGGGTGGATCCAAACCCGCCACTGACGCTCAGTCCCCCAGAGCGGAGAGGAGACTGGGCTGGGCTGGGGCACCAAGCTACTGCTGCTATAGAGGCTGGATCCTCCACGGGTGGCAGTGCCAGTGCCAGTCACAGTGCCTTCTCCCTCTGCCCAGCTCCGGCGCCCCCTACTGTCAGTCCTCCAGAGCTGCGGCTACGCGGCCACTCCTTCACCCAGTGGCAGCTGACCCGTCCAGTGCAGGTGGGCATCTCCGACTGCCCCTCCAGCCTGCCCAGTGTGCCCTCTGCTAGGGCTGCTTTCTACGTCAGCTCTACCCCCTCCCAGCCCTCTGTCTCCAGCCACCCAGAACTCAGCCTGGCTGGGACAGACAAAGACAGAATCTCTGCTTCCACCTCTGCCTTTGCTGTAGAGTTTGGTGCGTTTGTTGGTAAGTATAACTGTGAGGAGAAAGACGAGGACACTAGCTGTGTGTACCCCACTGTTGTTGTTGTGTCCAAGACTTCTGACATTGCTCGCCCCGTTTGCTTGCCTGCTTCCACTGAGAAACGGGAGGCAATTGGTGAGAAGGAGGGGAGGGGTGAGGGAGGGGAGAGGGCGAAAGGGAGGTATAAGAGGGAGGGGAGGCCAGAGGGATATGTGAATGAGGCATTTTCTGATGATGAGGGAAGACCCGAAGGAGTTCTGATGGATGGGCAGGGCAGAAATGCTGAGCTTCCGTTGGCTCCTGAGACCACCCGTCAGGCCACCCCCTCGCCGCATGCTGACGCTTACAGGAATAGCCCCCTCCCTGGCTGCGCCCTGGCCCCTGCAGTGGTGCCCAGGAGACCCCGCGGCCGTAGGACCAGTGAGGTGGGGTCCTCAAGCCCCATGGCCCAGCCAGGGTCTCCTCAGCAGGGGGAAAGAAGGACTGAAGCCCCCCTGAGAAGTGACAGCAGGGAAACTACCAGAGACAGAGGTTTGAGTCTGTCTGAGTTTAAGTTGGCAGTGGGAAAATCTCAGATCACACTCTACCTTTCACCTGTAACACACCTTTTCCTAACCAGGGTGAAGTATGGTTGTTAGTGGTCTAACTGGGTGGTATGGGGTCTAACTAAAATGAAATAACCACAGGTGTGTTCTCAAAATATGGCACCATGCTCAATCAAGACTTCAAAATAAACCAATCAGTATGCCATCATGTTCAATCAATAGACTTCATAAACTCATAGCAACAACTCATTGTCATTTACCAGTAAAATATACACATTCGATAACAGTCAATAAACGGTTGCAAACTTTAAAGAAAAACCTGGGGTACCCTTACAGTGGCTTTCGAAAGTATTCACCCCCTTGGCATTTTTCCTATTTTGTTGCCTTACAACCTGGAATTAAAATAGATTTTTTGGGGGATTTGTATCATATCAAATATTTTATTTTATTTGTCACATACACATGGTTAGCAGATGTTAATACGAGTGTAGCGAAATGCTTGTGCTTCTAGTTCCGACAATGCAGTAATAACCAACAAGTAATCTAACCTAACAATTCCACAACTACTACCTTATACACACAAGTGTAAAGGGATAAAGAATATGTACATAAAGATATATGAATGAGTGATGGTACAGAACGGCATAGGCAAGATGCAGTAGATGGTATCAAGTACAGTATATACATATGAGATGAGTAATGTAGGGTATGTAAGCATAAAAGTGCATAGTTTAAAGTGGCTAGTGATACATGTATTACATAAAGATGGCAAGATGCAATAGATGATATAGATTACAGTATATACATATACATTATATTAAGTGGCATTGTTTAAAGTGGCTAGTGATACATTTTTGATCAATTTCCATTATTAAAGTGAGCTGGAGTTGAGTCAGTATGTTGGCAGCAGCCACTCGATGTTAGTGGTGGCTGTTTAACAGTCTGATGGCCTTGAGATAGAAGCTGTTTTTCAGTCTCTCGGTCCCTGCTTTGATGCACCTGTACTGACCTCGCCTTCTGGATGATAGCGGGGTGAACAGGCAGTGGCTCGGGTGGTTGTTGTCCTTGATGATCTTTATGGCCTTCCTGTGACATCGGGTGGTATAGGTGTCCTGGAGGGCAGGTAGTTTGCCCCCAGTGATGCGTTGTGCAGACCTCACTACCCTCTGGAGAGCCTTATGGTTGTGGGTGGAGCAGTTGCCGTACCAGGCGGTGATACAGCCCGACAAGATGCTCTCGATTGTGCTTCTGTAGAAGTTTGAGTGCTTTTGGTGACACGCCGAATTTCTTCAGCCTCCTGAGGTTGAAGAGGCACTGTTGAGCCTTCTTCACCACGCTGTCTGTGTGGGTGGACCAATTCAGTTTGTCCGTGATGTGTACGCCGAGGAACTTAAAACTTACTACCCTCTCCACTACTGTCCCGTCGATGTGGATAGGGGGGTGCTCCCTCTGCTGTTTCCTGAAGTCCACAATCATCTCCTTTGTTTTGTTGACGTTGAGTGTGAGGTTATTTTCCTGACACCACACTCCGAGGGCCCTCACCTCCTCCCTGTAGGCCATCTCGTCGTTGTTGGTAATCAAGCCTACCACTGTAGTGTCGTCCGCAAACTTGATTGAGTTGGAGGTGTGCGTGGCCAGGGAGTACAGGAGAGGGCTCAGAACGCACCCTTGTGGGGCCCCAGTGTTGAGGATCAGCGGGGTGGAGATGTTGTTACCTACCCTCACCACCTGGGGGCGGCCCGTCAGGAAGTCCAGTACCCAGTTGCATAGGGCGGGGTCGAGATCCAGGGTCTCGAGCTTGATGACGAGTTTGGAGGGTACTATGGTGTTAAATGCTGAGCTGTAGTCGATGAACAGCATTCTCACATAGGTATTCCTCTTGTCCAGATGGGTTAGGGCAGTGTGCAGTGTGGTTGCGATTGCGTTGTCTGTGGACCTATTGGGGCGGTAAGCAAATTGGAGTGGGTCTAGGGTGTCAGGTAGGGTGGAGGTGATATGGTCCTTGACTAGTCTCTCAAAGCACTTCATGATGACAGAAGTGAGTGCTACGGGGCGGTAGTCGTTTATCTCAGTTACCTTAGCTTTCTTGGGAACAGGAACAATGGTGGCCCTCTTGAAGCATGTGGGAACAGCAGACTGGGATAAGGATTGATTGAATATGTCCCTAAACACACCAGCCAGCTGGTCTGCGCATGCTCTGAGGACGCGGCTGGGGATGCCGTCTGGGCCTGCAGCCTTGCGAGAGTTAACACGTTTAAATGTTTTACTCACGTCGGCTGCAGTGAAGGAGAGGCCGCAGGTTTTGGTAGCGGGCCGTGTCAGTGGCACTGCATTGTCCTCAAAGCGAGCAAAGAAGTTATTTAGTCTGTCTGGGATTTGATTTACACAACATGCCTACCACTTTGAAGATGCAAAATATTTTTTATTGAGAAACAAACAAGAAATAAGACAAAAAAACTGAACTTGAGTGTGCACAACTATTCACCCCCCCCAAAGTCAATACTTTGTAGAGCCACCTTTTGCAGCAATTACAGCTGCAAGTCTCTTGGGGTATGTCTCTATAAGCTTGGCACATCTAGCCACTGGGATTTTTGCCCATTCTTCAAGGCAAAACTGCTCCAGCTCCTTCAAGTTGGATGGGTTCCGCTGGTGTACAGCAATCTTTAAGTCATACCACAGATTCTGAATTGGATTGAGGTCTGGGCTTTGACTAGGCCATTCCAAGACATTAAGATGTTTCCCCTTAAACCACTCGAGTGTTGCTTTAGAAGTATGCTTAGGGTCATTGTCCTGCTGGAAGGCGAACCTCCGTCCCAGTCTCAAATCTCTGGAAGACTGAAACCGGTTTCCCTCAAGAATTTCCCTGTATTTAGCTCCATCCATCATTCCCTCAATTCTGACCAGTTTCCTAGTCCCTGCCGATGGAAAAACATCCCCACAGCATGATGCTACCACCACCATGCTTCACTACTGTGGGGATGGTGTTCTCGGGGTGATGAAAGGTGTTGGGTTTGCGCCAGACAGTGATGGCCAAAAAGCTCAATTTTAGTCTCATCTGACCAGAGTACCTTCTTTCATATGTTTGGGGAGTCTCCCACATGCCTTTTGGCAAACACCAAACGTGTTTGCTTATTTTTTTCTTTAAGCAATAGCTTTTTTCTGGACACTCTTCCGTAAAGCCCAGCTCTGTGGCGTGTACGGCTTAAAGTGGTCCTATGGACAGATACTCCAATCTCCGCTGTGGAGCTTTGCAGCTCCTTCAGGGTTATCTTTGGTCTCTTTGTCGCCTCTCTAATTAATGCCCTCGTTGCCTGGTCTGAGTTTTGGTGGGTGGCCCTCATTTGGCAGGTTTGTTCTGGTGCCATATTATTTCCATTTTTAATAATGGTTTTGATGGTGCTCCGTGGGATGTTCAAAGTTTCAGATATTTTTTTTATAGCCCAACCCTGATCTGTACTTCTCCACAACTTTGTCCCTGACCTGTTTGGAGAGCTCCTTGTTCTTCATGGTGCCTCTTGCTTGGTGGTGCCCCTTGCTTAGTGGTGTTGCAGACTCTGGGGCCTTTCAGAACAGGTGTATGCATACTGAGATCATGTGACACTTAGATTGCACACAGGTGGACTTTATTTAACTAATTATGTGACTTGTGAAGGTAATTGGTTGCACCAGATCTTTATTTAGGGGCTTCATAGCAAAGGGGGTGAATACATATGTATGCATATTTTCTGTTTATAATTTTTTTGAATTTTTGGAAACAAGTAATTTTTTTAATTTAACTTCACTGGACTATTTTGTGTATGTCCATTACATGAAATCCAAATAAAAATCAATTTAAAATACAGCTTGTAATGCATCAAAATAGGAAAAACGCCAAGGGAGACAATAATTTTGCGAGGCGCTGTATATATTCAGAGCTCTGAAACTTTATATAGTCTTACTACATTGCAGGCCTGTGCTTTGTACCTCAACAGAGACTAGATGAGGAAGAGCGGCCCTCGCATTTCTGTGCGCAAATGTGCGTTTGTATTTTCTGGATGCGGGAGTTCCAATGCAGGCGATGGTGGTCCTTAGCCAGTGCGGTAGTGGGAAACAGAGGGCTAGTGTTGCTGTTAGCAGGATGATGTTTCTTCACAAGACTCAGAGGAAACCCTAGAATTTCCTGGGGTCTAGGGTTGCTATCTGAGCTCGATATAAACTATTTTGTCACATGGTAGCGTACATACAATATACATGTCTTTGCCTCTTATGGAGATGGCTTGCTATGCTAGCTAGCTAGTTAGCTGGTGTTGGCTACCTAGCGGCTAATATTAGCTAGCGTTGCATCGTACCTTCAGACGGGACCCAAAGCAAACTGTAGAATTGACAGTATTTAGAGTCGCTATCTGAGAGGTATACTACGATTTAAAACTAGATCTACTCAGATTTTTATAAAGCAGAAGCTGGCTACATTCCAGCCCAGGCTTCATCCATACTAAGGTGGATTTTGATCATGCAGCTAACGCAAGCAGGCTGAGGGCATTTCCACATAACACAATAATTTGGATAGCCACTCAAGCTTCCCCCTTATGTGGGTACTAGAAAGTTAAATATTGGTTGTTTCATTGCCCCCATCTTGTTATGTAGAAATGCACTGTCAGTATGTTTTTTAACTACACTTGTATACCGCCTCGCCATGCTAGCTTTGCCCGCGTGTGGGTGCTAGCAACCTAGGTAGTGCTAGGTATCAACAGCCAATCCAGTAGGGAGTGGAAGCTATGCTGAGCTTTAAATTGGTCAAGCACACCGCGATATCGCAAAGTATTTGCATAAAGTTCCGGTTTCCTCATCTTTGGTCCCACCCTGTTCACGTCCCTCGCCCATGCTCGCATCGCCCAACAGTTCCCCGCCCACTTAGCTTCTCTTCCATTGGAAATGAATGGCTATTCGTAGTTTCATTGCCCACGTCACTTCAGTTAACTAACTGTA
The DNA here is from genome assembly GCF_016432855.1 of Salvelinus namaycush. Taxonomy (NCBI): domain Eukaryota; kingdom Metazoa; phylum Chordata; class Actinopteri; order Salmoniformes; family Salmonidae; genus Salvelinus; species Salvelinus namaycush. Next base: position 7,684,296 of record NC_052336.1, read on the forward strand.
CGTGCATGTTGCACATGGCAAGTCGAACACCGAACTCTTAATTGAGACAATGTTCGCATTTTTATGTTTTGGGCTGAAATCAACATGAAAGAGAAGTTATTTAGCAAATTCAGCAGGCTATGCTGTGACATAGGCTATTAGAAGTGCCGTTTTTCTTTAAGTTTCGATAATGCCGTCTTTGTGCTTTGGAATGCTTATCCATGCACAGGCCCCTTTTTCCCTACCTATCAATAAAATGATTTTAGAAAATCATAAACGTTTCACTGTGCGTCAACTTTCAAATGCATGCTGTGATTACTAAATGTGTAATGTGATAGGTATTTTTAATATTACTCTAGAAAAAATACAATGTTATAAAATAGTTAATCAGTCGTCCTCAAATGAAGGGGATGACAATGTAGTCTTGGCGAGAGGGAGGGAATCTAATTTCATTAGTCCACAACTCACCTCAGACGCTTCATTCAGGATAAATGGAGTTAGCCCTGAGTTAGCCTGCCCCTGATCAGGTTAGTTCTAAAGGATTCGTTGCCATATAAATCTACCTGGCTAAAAGGTGAGCCACTTGTATGACCGGTTATCCAAAATGTAACTCCGAGTTGACCACACTTACCTCGCTAACTCCTCTTTGTAGTATAGGGCTCTGGTCTCGTCACTCAGTCATCAACTCTTCTTAGCTACTTATACAGTTCACATCCTGGTATGCTACATATACAACATCTATTTACATTACAGCTAAACGGTTACAGCGGTCTGCCTTAAACTGGGAATCAAAATCACCTCGGAACTAACTCCCGCCCTCCAACTTTTGTAATTTGTTCCCTTCACTTTCCCTACCTACCCTCTGATCTGGCTAAGGGGGACCTTCAAAGGCGCTGCATGGTCAATCCTACGTCTGCATTGGCCATGTAGCATTTATGGTAATACGGCCTATGCAGAATTCAGGGAATTCATACCTCTTGCGCTTCGTCGAGAAGCGCAGAGCTGTTGTAAAGGAAGTGAGTTTGTGTTTATACAGGACTTCCCGCCCTCACCTACCATCAACCAATCAAGTCAATGCGGAGCTATACGGAATTTACCAAATTTGAGAAGCGCACAGCGATGCGGTACGGAACTCAATTTGGCCTCTGTGTGCCCCCTTGGAGGCTCTGCAATTGCGTCACACCATCCATACGGCGCCTCCGACCACATTTTCGTATCAAGCATAAATTGGCTTTTAGTCAGCAACAGGGAAGAAGGCTGCATTCATAACCAAGTGGAAAGGTGGTAGGCCTATTTACCGCATACACTGGGAAAAATCAGGGGAGATTGCCGAACGATTGAACCCTTTCATTGAAGCCATGCAGTTTAAGGCTGATCGGGATACTGCAGGATCCCCCATTATAGTCAATGGGAAAATATCAATCTTTGTGGTCAATATTCGTGATAATATTTTTTATCCAAAAGAATCATAGTACGAATAATTGCTTCTATTAGACAGATGTATGTCCTTGAACCGATTTATTGTTTTAAAATCGCACACAGAATACGTTTTTAAATATTTGATTCAAGGACATACATCTGGTGTAATAGAAACAATTATTGGAATTGCACACAGAATAAGTTAAGGATAATTTATTTGCTTCCTGCAGTACCCTGGACAACCTTCAACTTGAGCTATTCAGAGGGGGCAGTCGTTCTCCCCTAGTCGCAGCCGGCAACATCACTTCCTGCAGTGGCTCAAACTGTGCATGTTATGTCTTGAGAATCCCCCAATGTAGACATTTTTACATTTTACATTTTAGTCATTTAGCAGACGCTCTTATGCAGAGCGACTTACAGTAGAGTGCATACATTTTATTACATAGTTTTTTTACTTTTTTTTTTTTTACATTTTTCATTACATTTTACATACTGAGACAAGGATATCCCTACCGGTCAAACCCTCCCTAACCCGGACGACGCTATGCCAATTGTGCGTCGCCCCACGGACCTCCCGGTTGCGGCCGGCTGCGACAGAGCCTGGGCGCGAACCCAGCCCAGCCTGGGCGCGAACCCAGAGACTCTGGTGGCGCAGCTAGCACTGCGATGCAGTGCCCTAGACCACTGCGCCACCCGGGAGGCGTCTTAGCAAGCTAAAACCGACTTCCTCTGCTTCAAATGCACCATTTAGTCTTCACATAGGAATGACTGATGTGACGTCATCATAGATGGCTTTGTTCATTCATATACAGTCATTGGTAAAGATCCAGTTGAACGCCCCTCCTGCTCATAATTACTAATGGGAACCTTGTCTATCATCCCTGAGCTCTGACTTCTCTCACATGCTGACCTCTCATGTCAACTATTAAAATGTAACAAATATAACAATTATGAATTATTCATAAAAATACATTTATTAATATGTGAACGCCTCCAACTGGTAATTACCACCTTTATACTTGGTTATGAATGCAGTAGTGCACTACATAGGGAGCAGGGTGTGATTTGGAACATAGCCTAGGAAGAGGTGCCTGGGCTGTAGGGTGCTAGGATCAGATTTGTAATTCACTCGTCGCTGTTGTCTCAATTTCAGATTTGTCTCTCTTTCTCTACCTGTCAATTATTATGTCAACCTTTTGTCTTGTCTAATGTCATTGTTGGGGTGTTGGCCTCTGGTTGAAGGTGACAGAGTTGTGACTGTATCACCATGGATTGATTGATTGGTTGAGATTTGGAACCTTTCCTGAAATTGTCTGTATTGGTTGAAGGGTTTGTCACATGGAAAGGTTGAGGCACCGTCTGTCTTTCAGTGACTGTCCCAGAGGTCTAAGATGTTCTCTCTAAGGCACAGAACCAGGTTTGGCCAACCCCTGACCTGGGTCAGGGTTTGGGTCAATTCCATTTGAATTCAGGAAGTTATCAAATTGGAATTGAAATGAACCCCAACAAAAAAGCCTGCAGCTCTGCAGCCTTCCAGGACAAGTGTTGGCCACCCTTGGTGTGATGCTGTCTCTGTATCTGTCTAACAGTGTTCCGGTCCTCCAGGTCATAAAGACAACCTGCACCTGGACCTGCAGCGCTCCTTCCCCAGAGACATCTCCTCCACAGCCGCCTCCTCCAGACAGCTCAGCCCAGCCACGCAGCACAGGGAACAGGTGAGAGAGTATGTGGGATTATGTGTGTGTTCCTCCTAGGTATTGAGGCAGTTATTTACTTGCTCTTAGTTCCCGGTTGGGAAGTGGTTGTTGGTTGGTAGAATGTCAGTCAATGTTATGACCATTTAAAAAACAGAACCTGTTAGTTCTAGTTGGATATTGCTCCCAGGGCGGAGCAGTTTATTTACATGAAACATCACAGAGACACTTCCACAGAACAAACCAGAATTCCTTAATGGCTTCCTGTCCAACACATTGTCCTCACAAATCCTAACCTTAGCCTCACTATGTGAAAAACAGGAAAACTGATCTCATCAGCTGAGCCCAGTAGAAGGAAGTTGCTCCTAGATACTGATGCCAGTGTGTCTTTCTCTCTGTCTACAGGGTCATCCTGAAGGCCAAGGTAATATGAGGATGGTCAACTCGTATGCTGGCTTCACTGAGTTTGACCGGAGTCCCTCCTTCCTCCATCCAGACTCCTGTAAGTCCAGGAAGATAGACCTGTGCTTCTAGACACATGAATACACTGCAGAACCCTGAGAAGACCTGCCAGAGGTCACGACATGTATACTATGTGTGCTAACTGAAAGGGTCTTTGGTTGTTGTGTGTCTGCAGCTCTGAGTAAGAGAGAGAGGAGCGGCGTGTCAGCGGAAGACATCCTCATCCACGAAGACCCCAGAGCTGCACTACTACTGGTGAGAACTGTCCCATAACTGTATGATGTCTCACACCCCTTCAGGTTCTGAAATCACTACTGACTGACTGTACCACTGACTGACAAGTGATTCACTACAAGTGACTGACTACCACTGACTGACTGTACCACTGACTGACTGACTGTACCACTGACTGACAAGTGATTCACTACAAGTGACTGACTACCACTGACTGACTGTACCACTGACTGACTGTACCACTGACTGACTGACTGTACCACTGACTGACAAGTGATTCACTACAAGTGACTGACTACCACTGACTGACTGACTGACTGACTGACTGTACCACTGACTAACTGACTGACTGACTGTACCACCTACTGTACCACTGACTGACTGACTGTACCACTGACTGACTGACTGACTGTACCACTGACTGACTGACTGTACCACCGACTACAACTGACTGACTGACTGACTACGACTGACTGACTGACTACGACTGACTGACTGACTACGACTGACTGACTGACTACGACTGACTGACTGACTACGACTGACTGACTGACTACAACTGACTGACTACGACTGACTGAGTGAGTGAGTGACTACGAGTGACTGACTACGGGTGACTGACTGACTACGAGTGACTGACTGACTATGCGTGGCTGACTACGAGTGACTGACTGTACCACGAGTGACTGACTGTACCACGAGTGACTGACTACGAGTGACTGACTACGACTGACTACGACTGACTGAGTGACTACGACTAGTCACTGACTGACTGACTGACTACGACTGACTGACTGACTACGACTGACTGACTGACTACGACTGACTGACTGTACCACGACTGACTGACTGTACCACGACTGACTGACTGTACCACGACTGACTGACTGTACCACGACTGACTGACTGTACCACGACTGACTGACTGTACCACGACTGACTGACTGTACCACGACTGACTGACTGTACCACGACTGACTGACTGTACCACGACTGACTGACTGTACCACGACTGACTGACTACGACTGACTGCGACTGACTGACTACGACTGAGTGACTACGACTGAGTGACTGACTGAGTGACTGACTGACTGACTGACTGTATGCCTGACTGACTGTCTGTATGACTGGCTGGCTGTACGACCGACTGGCTGGCTGGCTGTACGACCGCCTGGCTGGCTGACTGTACGACCGACTGGCTGGCTGACTGTACGACCGACTGGCTGGCTGACTGTACGACCGACTGGCTGGCTGACTGTACGACCGACTGGCTGGCTGACTGTACGACCGACTGGCTGGCTGACTGTACGACCGACTGGCTGTATGACTGACTAACTGGCATGTTTTCCTCTCCTCAGGAGAGGGCTCAGGTCAAGACAGCTCAGGCCAGCAGTCTGTAAGTACCTGGCATGCATTCCTACCATCATCCTGGTTTTTCAGCTGGGGTCAACTTACACTTACAGCCCTGGAAGAGTAGAGTAGATGAATTCACTTACAGCCGTGGGTCTAGTAGATCTCTTGGTTGTTGATCAGTTCAGTGTTCCCACAGTTTGGCTCGTAACCCTGGGCCAAGCCTGGCTTACCGTTACCATGGTGACCGGAAACAATGTTCCAATCACATTCCCAACACAGCTATTAGGGGGAGTGGATGGTTGCCCGTAGTGTTAGTATGTGTTAATTAATAGGTGATCTCCATTTTGAAGTAGTACTTTTTCTTCTACTACTTCTATGTGTTGGTAAACAAACTGAAATGGTGCATACTGCTACTTGGAGTGTGTTGTTTGAACAGGTATAAAGCCAAGGTTGGTGATCTACTGCCACCTGCAGTTACGGAATGTTTGCTCACAAGTATAATTCATTGGCTGATCCCTCCTGATGACCTGGAAGTCCCACTACTTTCAAATGATGGAAATCCTCAATGACAATGTACATGCAAAATGGGTTATTTCCAAGTTTTTTATTTATTTAACCTTTATTTAACTTGGCAAGTCAGTTAAGAACAAATTCTTATTTACAATGACGGCCTACCAGAGGGCAAAAGACCTCCTGCGGGGACGGGGGCTGGGATTTAAAAAAACACATATCACGTCGAGAGACACCACAACACTACATAAAGAGAGAACTAAGACAACAACATAGCATGACAGCAACACATGGAAACACTGCATGGTAGCAACACAACATTACTACAACAACATGGTAGCAACACAACATGGTAGCAGCACAAAACATGGTACAAACAATTATTGGGCACAGACAACAGCACAAAGGGCAAGAAGGTAGAGACGACAACAAATGTAATGATCTCTATGAGGTGGAGGTTAATGTCCGTTGTGTGTTCTCTCTCTCAGCAGGGCACCAGGGGAGGACTCAGGTATAAATGGTATGTGTCCATTGGAACTTGCTGTCTGTACTATTACTGTAACTTGATAGTTCCTGATTTCTTTATCTGAGATGAACAGGCTGTTCACCTCTCTATTCACTTCTTTGGCAAATTATATTTTCTCTCCTTCCTCTCAGCTGCATCATGTCTCTACAGACACGCCCACCTGGGGAGCAGGAAGGATTGTGAGTGGCTGTGAACTTTCCCTTTAATAAATCTACTTCTAACTCCTTGAGATGTGAACCATCCCTTTAACTACATCTAACTCATTGTGATGTGATCTATCCCTTTAACTACATCTAACTCATTGTGATGTGATCTATCCCTTTAACTACATCTAACTCATTGTGATGTGAACTATCCCTTTAACTACATCTAACTCATTGTGATGTGAACTATCCCTTTAACTACATCTAACTCATTGTGATGTGATCTATCCCTTTAACTACGTCTAACTCATTGTGATGTGAACTATCCCTTTAACTACGTCTAACTCATTGTGATGTGAACTATCCCTTTAACTACGTCTAACTCATTGTGATGTGAACTATCCCTTTAACTACGTCTAACTCATTGTGATGTGAACTATCCCTTTAACTACGTCTAACTCATTGTGATGTGAACTATCCCTTTAACTACGTCTAACTCATTGTGATGTGAACTATCCCTTTAACTACGTCTAACTCATTGTGATGTGATCTATCCCTTTAACTACGTCTAACTCATTGTGATGTGATCTAGCCCTGTACCACTAAAATGAATTCACCTCTTCACCTCTACTTTTTCATTCTTATTCTCTTCCCTACATGCTTATTTCTTTCTTATTTTTTACTTGTACTTTTATTAGCAATAGTCATGAGAGGAGAGCTTGCAAGTAAGCATTTTGTTGTTGTGTACACTTCCTGTAACCATGCATATCACAATTAAACTTTAGATTTGATCGGATTGGATTTGAAAAACTGACTAACATTTTTATTTGTCATTTTTATTTTTTTTAGCAATTGGTTCCCCTTTCAAGCCAATGGAAAGCTACCAATACTCAGGTGAGGTTTGGACCTTAAAGCATACTGTAGTCAGTCTCAAGTCACACCCTATTCCCCACTACATGGAGTAGGATGTCATTTGACTACTGTAGCCTCCTGCCAATGTTGTGTGTATTTGACTCTGTGTGTATGTTTCCCTCCCTGTAGCTGTGGAGCGTAACAACCTGATGAGGCTGTCTCAGAGCATCCCCTTCACCCCAGTGCCCCCTAGAGGTAAGATACAGTATTACATGTCCCTTTCACCCCAGTACCCCCTAGAGGTAAGATACAGTATTACACATCCCCTTCACCCCAGTACCCCCTAGAGCAGGGGTCGGGAACCTTTTTGACTAAGAGAGCCATGAAAGCAAAAAATTTGGAAATTTATTTCAGTGAGAGGCATATAATATATTTTAAAAGTGAATTCAACTAAATGTCAGTATAATAAGCCTCTGAATTTATTCTTAAATAATGTTGTTATAATACTCACCATTAATGCGACTTCTGGTGCTGCATGGATTTGCTGATGTCTTTGTAGTCTGGTTGGTACTTGGTGAGGTTAAGCTTCATGCAAGCGTTGAGGCTTTCATCCGTTAAACGTGATCGTAGGTTGGACTTGATGTTTTTAAGATGTGAGAATGACTGCTCACATGCATACGTAGATCCAAACATGGTCAATACAGCAATACTCACACGCTGCAGTGTGTGGTATGTGACAGGAAGCGCGTTCCAAGTTTTGAGAATCAGCTGGTCTTCGGGTTGAAGTTTTCATTTCTGTCCACATGTGCTTGCTCGCCAACTCCGCTTTCTGTCGTGTGATTCTTTCCAAATCTTCATTCAGTGACTTGAACTTATTCACCCACATGTCTGAGGCCTTCAGGTCAGCCACTTCTGCTTCAAAATCTCTGACGGAGACACCAGGAATGTAACTCAGGTCGGCTGTGTTCAGTGAACACTCGTTTGGAAGGGTGATGAACTTAAAAAGACGAGTGTGCTCACGAAATTCTCCAAAGCGTGCTTTGAAGGACTGTAGGAGACTGGATGTGCAGCGAGCTAGCTGGTGGAGATCAAAGTTTTGAATAGGCTCACTTGCTGTGCATGCATCTTTAAATTGGCTCAGTTTTTCAAAATGTAGTAAACGACCTGTTTCAAGATCCATGATGAAAAGTTCTAGCTTGTTTTCAAAAGCAAACACAGCTTGTTGAAGGGATAACACTGTATTTCCAATGCCTTGCATTTTCACGTTGAGCTGGTTCAGATGTTCAGTCATATCTACGAGATAGTAAAACTTGAGGAGCCACTCAGTTTCGGCTAGCTCAGGATGCTCGATGCCTTTCATTTCAAGGAAAGTCAGGATTTCTTTCAGGCAAGCCGCAAAACGGCTAAGCACCTTCCCTCTTGACAACCAACGCACATTGCTGTGCAAAAGCAGACCAGGATAGTTATTTCCAACTTCATCCAGCAGTGTTTTAAACTGGCGATCATTTAAGGCTCGAGCAACAATAAAGTTGATCACACGAATGACCAGCGACATCACTTCCCCAAACTGCCTGTCACACATCTGAGCACAAAGTGCCTCCTGGTGTAGAATGCAATGGAAACTTAGGATGGGTCTATTTTCATGTTCACGGAGAAGCGCCACAAATCCTTTTTTATTCCCCACCATACACGGAGCACCATCAGTACACACTGAGAGAAGTTTATCCATAGGTAGATTTTTTTCTTGAGCAAACTCCATGAAAGACTTAAATAAATCCTCACCTCTTGTGGACCCTTTTAATGGCAGAACTGCAAGACTTTCTTCGCGCAGTGTGTCACCAACAGCATATCTTGCAATCACGCTGAACTGCGACAAATGGCTCACGTCTGTTGACTCATCCAAAGCCAGGGAAAAGAACGGCGCTGCATTTATGTCCTTCACTTGCGTTTCCTCCACTTTGTTTGCCATCACGATGGTACGATCATGAACAGTTCTTGCCGACAGAGGCATGTCTTGTATCCGTTTAATTATCTTGTCTTTGTTCGGAAGATCATCAAAAAGTTCATTGGCTACATCCAGCATGAACGTTTTAGCATACTCGCCATCTGTGAATGGTTTTCCGTTCCTCACTATTGCTAAAGATCCAGCAAAGCTAGCGGAATTATAGTCACCTTGCCGGGTCCATACGCGGAGTTGCTGCTGGCTAGTGTCGTGTCTTTGACTATGCCAGATTAATTGCTATGACATGCTATTCTATAAAATAATTTCTCCGTAATTAATATTACCTGATTGAACTAATCATGTAAATATGAATTAACTAGAGGGACACCACGAAAGAATATTTATAGAGCTGTTATCTTTCGAATAAACTCTTAAAGATTTAGTAATATTTTACTAAATAGCAGTCACATTAATCGTCATTTTATTCAGTCTCATCTGAAAGTTGTAAGTCCTTGATTATCTGCAAGAATCCTGGCTAACAAGTTGAATCAGCAATACAAAATTGGGTTTAATTATTTATTTACTAAATACCTAACTAATCACACAGAAACACACATACACAATTAAATCATAACTTGGTCACAAATTACGTCATACAGAAAAACGTCCCTAGCGGGCGGAATAGATATGACAGCTTGTTACACAAAGGGAAGGGGGAAGTCCTAGTGAAAGCGCGGGAGACTTGAACATAGGCGAGCTGTGCTATCGTAAATACAGTATCTTATGCATTCTAAATTATCGCCCATTTGAAGAGGAAAATGCAATCAATATTTACTCTGAGCTGCGCTTCAGTAGGTTGGTGGTAGATGGCCCGTGTCATCACCCGAGTCCTCTGTCCTTTGAAGAATGTCTCTGGTAGTCACGGGAACGTTGTGTGTATTAGACAGGATACTTGGACTGTCCTTCCGAACCTGCGTTTAGCTGTGGCTAACTCCAAGGCTAGGAGATATCACTTCTGTAGTGAATACGAGTTCAAAGTTCATACCATTCACAATCAAAGTCCATGCTGATGTTGGCTTCATCTATAGTGATTATCTGAACCATTCTGACACTGGATCGTCATCCTAGAGTACCCGGAACAGAAAGTTATATTCTGGTTCAATGGCTTTTATAGTGGAGGGAGAGGGGTGTGTCTGAAAGGTTTATAACCCATTCCTCTTCACAGGGGCGGACCACTGTGAGCAGAGAAACTTATGAAAGCACAGATCTCTCCTTTGGAAGCTAAAATTACATTTTATCTCTTCACAAATAATGTCATATTCAAACATTTGAATTAAACAACAATTCCATGTGAATCCGATATCTCTGACATTTAGACTTTCCACAGTAGAGTTTGTCATTCAATCCTTGATGAGAATGTGTCAGAGGGCAACCGAACTGACATAATATACCTTAAGTACCACCGCATATGTTCAGTTGGTTGGATCACCAGAATATAGTTCATTTCCCCCAACTTCTGATGTTACCAGAACCTCTATGTTAACCCATGGGTTTCCTTATGTCACATCAGTTATAGTAGGGAGAGAGAAAAAGGGGGCAAGAGGTATTTATGACTGTCATAAACCTACCCCCAACCCAACGTCATGACACTAGCTTGCACCCTGCTCAGTAGCTCTTGGCACGCTTTCTTTCTGCTGTCTCCCGCAGGGTATTTTGATGCAAAGGTAGCATGGCGCGTGTCGAAGTGCCGCTTTACATTCGACCGTTTCATCGATGTAATTTTGTCATTGCAAATTAGACACACCGCAGAACCTGCTCTCTCCACAAAGGCGAATTCTTCGGTCCATTCGTCCTGAAATGTACGATACTCGTCATCTTTTTTTCTTTTTGCCATCTTCTTCGTCGAAGGGTTAGCTTTGAGCTAATGACCGAGCAGACTGATTCAAAAGGAGGCGTTTACCTGTTTTACCTAGCAACGGCCAACGTAGGCCAGTATCATTTAATTAAAATAATGGACAATTGCTCCTGCAGCCCTGAACAGGACATGAGCAGTGAAAAATCGATGGATGGATTAAAACAAGGAGTTGTAGCGATGAGACAAGATAGTAATTACTAGCGATTGGATACCACGAAAATTGGGGAGAAAAGGGGATAAAATTTATTTAAAAAAAAAAATAGTGAGAATTTTTTGTTTTATCTGCGAGCCAGATGCAATCATCAAAAGAGCCACACCTGGCTCGGGAGCCATAGGTTCCCGACCCCTGCCCTAGAGGTAAGATACAATGTTACACGTCCCCTTCACCCCAGTGCCCCCTTGAGGTAAGATACAGTATTACACATCCCCTTCACCCCAGTGCTGCCTGGGTCCATTTCATCAGGCACCACACGGAGTCGGGTTTCAATTTCTTTCACGGACTGTGTCCTACTGTCTGACTCAGCTGTAGTCTATCTAGTTTAAAGGACTGCGGTGTTGGGGTCACATCCGTTTCAATTCAGGAAGTAAACAGAAATGTATAAACAATGAGAGAGAACTGTCTCACCCCAACCCTGGAGAACTGGACATGTGACAGACGAGGTGACACCACCCAGTCTGTTAGAATGAGGACATAAAGTGGGACATATCATGGCCAGTTAAGGGAGATAAGGAAGCCATTTTAACCTATAAATAATATTAATAATTTGGTGGGTGCTTATTTGTCCTATTTTATTATACAGGTGTGAATTGGAAATGTGTTTTTGCATATCCCAACTCCCCCTGACACACCCAAACCAGTTGAACCTATAAACCATCTATCCTGTGTGGCTGCAATTCTGTATTTAATACACACCCACACTCTCTCTCTGTGTGTGTGTGTGTGCTGCTCCCTGTAGGTGAGCCAGTAACAGTGTATCGTCTGGAGGAGAGTTCTCCCAACACCATCAACAACAGCATGTCCTCCTGGGCTCACAAAGGTCTCTGTGTGTGTGTGTGTGTGTGTGTGTGCTGCTCCCTGTAGGTGAGCCAGTAACAGTGTATCGTCTGGAGGAGAGTTCTCCCAACACCATCAACAACAGCATGTCCTCCTGGGCTCACAAAGGTCTCTGTGCCAAGATAGAGTTCCTCAGCAAGGAGGAGATGGGAGGGGGGCTGCGACGTGCACTCAAGGTACAGTTGGTGTGTGTGTGTGTGGTCACTACTGTCTAGTGTCTTCACTACATGTAACAGAGATGGAACTGAACATTAAAAAGTATTGCTATTGGTTTGTTGCTTTTGTTGTTGCATTGTTGTACAATAATGTATTTCTCTGGAGGACAATAAACTATAACTATTTTATTGTACTCTAGGTGCTGTGTACGTGGTCGGAGTATGACATTCTGAAGCCAGGTCACCTGTATATCGTTAAGTCCTTCCTACCAGAGGTGGTCCAGACCTGGCAGAGCATCTACAAGGAGGACACTGTACTGCTGCTCTGTCTCAGGGTAGAGGAGAACACACTCTCACACACACTGCGCTTTACCCAATGAGATATATATATATATATACACACTGAGGGTACAAAACTTTAAGAACACCTTCCTAATATTGAGTCTTCCCCCCACTTAAATCTTTTGTCTCGCCCATTCACCCTCTGAATGGCACACATACATAATCCATGTCTCAAGGCTTAAAAATCCTTCTTTAACCTGACTCCTCCCCTTCATCTACACTGATTGAAGTGGATTTAACAAGTGACATCAATAAGGGATCATAGCTTTCACCTGGATTCACCTGGTCAGTCTATGTCATGGAAATAGCCATGTGTTGTACACTCAGTGTCTTTGTTCCCTGATTCATTCCCAGTACTTAAAGCCCTGAAAGGAGGAGTATGAATATGGCGACATGGTGGCTTCAAAGGCTCTTATTGGCCAAGACATAGTGTCAGCTATCCAGGGTTTACAGTGCATTCGGAAAGTATTGAGACCCCTTGACTTAAAAATTTTGCGAATGTATTACAAATGTAAAACAGACACCTTATTTACATAAGTATTCAGACCCTTTGCTATGAGGCTCGAAATTGAGCTCAGGTACATCTTGTTTCCATTGATCATCCTTGAGATGTTTCTACAACTTTATTGGAGTCCACCTGTGGTAATTTCAATTGATTGGACATGATTTGGAAAGGCACACACCTGTCTATGTAAGGTCCCACAGTTGACAGTGAATGTCAGAGCTAAAACCAAGTCATGAGGTCGAAGGAATTGTCAGTAGAGCTCCGAGACAGGATTGTGTCGAGGCACAGATCTGGGGAAGGGTACCAAAACATTTCTGCAGCATTGAATGTCCCCAAGAACACAGTGGCCAAACTGAGCACTCAGGGGAGAAGGGCCTTGGTCAGGGAGGTGACCAAGAACCTGATGGTCACTCTGACAGAGCTCTAGAGTTCCTCTGTGGAGATGTTTGTCCTTCTGGAAGGTTCTCCCATCTCTGCAGCGCTCCACCAATCAGGTCTTTATGGTAGAGTGGCCAGACGGAAGTCACTCCTCAGTAAGAGGCACATGACAGCCTGCTTGGAGTTTGCCAAAAGGCACCTAAAGGACTCTCAGACCATGAGAAACAAAATGTTCTGGTCTGATGAAACCAAGATTGAACTCTCTGGCCTAAATTCCAAGCGTCACGTCTGGCGGAATCCTGGCACCATCCCTACGGTGAAGCATGGTGGTGGCAGCATCATGCTGTGGGGATGTTTTGTCAGCAGCAGGGACTGGGAGACTAGTCAGGATTGAGGGAAAGATGAACGGAGCAAAGTGATCCTTGATGAAAACCTGCTCCAGAGCGCTCAGGAACAAAGTATGTGGCGAAGGTTCACCTTCCCACAGGACAACGATCCTAAGCACACAGCCAAGACAACGCAGGAGTGGCTTCGGGACAAGTCTCTGAATGTCCTTGAGCATATCCCAGAGCCCGGACTTGAACCCGATCAAACATCTCTGGAGAGACCTGAAAAAAAACTGTGCAGCGACGCTCCCCATCCAATCTGACAGAGCTTGAGAGGATCTGCAGAGAAGAATGGGAGAAACTCCCCAAATACAGGTGTGCCAAGCTTGTAGCGTCATACCCAAGAAGACTCGAGGCTGTAATCGCTGCCAAAGGTGCTTCAACAAAGTACTGAGTAAAGTGTCTGAATACTTATGTAAATGTTATATTTCAGTTTAGAAATACATTTGCAAACGCTTCTAAAAACCCTTTTTTCGCTTTGTCATAATGGGACATTGTGTGTAGATTTGATGAGGGGGAAAAAACAATTGAATCCATTTTAGAATAAGGCTGTAATGTAACAAAATGTGGAAAAATTTAAGGGGTCTGAATAATTTCTGAATGCACCGTATAAACTGTACGTCATTGACTCCACCTCTGTGTACATACACACACTCTTCATAATGACACACCATAGCAGGACAACTCTATGGTTAGTTTTCCTTTTTAATGTATGATCATTTCCACCACCCTCTCTTCGTCCATTCTATTCATCCTTCTTTCCTTCCTTGTCTATCCTTCCTTCCTCTGGTCTATTCAAGGCTATTCAATGTGGAAATATTGAAATACCTCACTGGTATCATTTCTCTCTCATTTGTTCTCTCTTGACAGGAAATTCAACAGCAGAGAGCTGCTCAGAAACTAACATTTGCATTCAACCAAATGAGGCCCAAGACAATCCCTTACTCTCCCAGGTAAACGAACACACCAGAGCTATATGGCACACTTCTCATTTAGCTGCTTGTTTTCAGCTGCTAACCATAACAAATGTATGTCTTTTGACATTTTAAACATGAATTTCAGAAGACACAGTGCCTACCTCTCTCTCTGTAGGTTTCTGGAGGTGTTTCTGTTGTACTGTCACTCAGCAGGCCAGTGGTTCGCTATAGAGGAGTGTATTACTGGAGAGTTCAGGAAGTTTAACAATAACAACGGGGACGAGATTGTCCCAACCAACCTTCTGGAGGAGACCATGCTGGCCTTCAGCCACTGGACATACGAGTACACCCGGGGAGAGCTGTTAGTGCTGGACCTACAAGGTAATACTGACCTTCAAGCCCTAACCTTTAACCCCAGACCCTTCAGTAGGGTTGCAAATGGTCTGGAAATATATGGTAAATTTCCAGAATTTGTTGGGAAATTTTCCATGTGAAGTTAAGCCTGGGAATTTTTCTTAAATTCATAAAAAAAAGTTAGCTTATAATAATTAACCTTTTTTTTGTGCGATACACATAAGGTAATTCTAGGTGTTGTGGCATATTTTGTTTAAACTATCCCCAATTCAATGGAATTGCAACCCTCTGCATGCACAGTGCATTCTTCCCTCACATGTGCAGTGCACTCTTCCATCACATGTACAGCTGATTCTCAAGATCTTGCACACTAATGAGATGCTGTTGAGCCCACAATACTACACTGTCTGAGCCAAGGACTACATGCTTTCTGGTACGTTTTGATTACAATACTGGGTGGGGTGAATATATTTTATGATATACTTGATTTTTTTGTTAACTAGTAAATAGTAGCCTACAGCAAAATGTTTAAATAATTTCTACCTTGTTAACAATTTCTGCTAGTTAGTTTTTCTACCATGTGGGTTTTAGCTTGCTTGTGCCTGCTGACTGAAGAGTGTTAATTCACCTGTTTCCATACATGTTTCATTTTAAAACATTTATCTTACAAAGGAGTTGTTTAATCTTACTGCTTAACTATTTATCTGTACATGTAATTGTATTTATTTATTTTTTACTCATTTTTTTCTAATCTTTACAGGAAAATGCCACAGGCAGTATCTGATGTGTGGAGACATTACACTGCAGCTAATGTAGAAGGAAAAGCTGTGTACATTTGCAAATACTGTGCCAAATCGTATGTGAAGAATGCAACAAAGACGCAGAATCATCTGGCCAAGTGCACAAAGTTCCCTCAGCGCTCACAACAAGCAACCTCTGACAAAAGTCCCTCTACTTCTATTCAAGTTGAAAACGAAGAATCAGACACCTTATCGATAGCAACAGCTCATGGTCCTCCTGGAATCAGATTTTCTTTTTGAGGAACGCAGTCAGAGAAATGCTGATGAATGTCTTGCTCGAGCTGTGTATACAACTGGTTCACCTCTGATGCTCACAGGCAATGTGTATTGGAAGAGATTTCTGAATGTTCTTCGCCCAGCATACACCCCTCCAACCAGACATGCTTTATCTACTCATTTGCTGGATGTAGAGTTCAACAGAGTTCAAGTGAAGGTCAAGCAAATCATAGAGAAAGCAGACTGTATTGCAATCATCTCTGATGGGTGGTTGAATGTTCGTGGGCAAGGAATAATTAACTACATCATCTCCTCCCCTCAACTAGTATTCTACAAGAGCACAGACACAAGGGTCAACAGACACACCGGTCTCTACATTGCAGATGAGCTGAAGGCAGTCATCAATGACCTTGGACCACAGAAGGTATTTGCACTGGTGACAGACAATGCTGCGAACATGAAGTCATACCCTCACATCACACCCATTGGCTGTGCTCCTCATGCATTGAATCTGCTCCTCAAGGACATCATGGCACTGAAAACAATGGATACACTCTACAAGAAAGCCAAGGAAATGGTTAGGTATGTGAAGGGTCATCAAGTTATAGCAGCAAAATACCTCACCAAGCAATGTGAGAAAATAAGCACCACATTGAAGCTGCCCAGCAACACCCATTGGGGTAGTGTTGTCATCATGTTTGACAGTTTCCTGGAGGGGAAGGAGTCTCTCCAAGAAATGGCCATATCACAGTCTGCCGATATGGACAGCCCCATCAAGAGGATCCTCCTGGAAGATGTATTTTGGAAGAGAGTAGTAAGCAGCCTGAAACTCCTGAAACCTATAGCAGTAGCCATTGCACGGATTGAGGGAGACAATGCCATCCTGTCTGCTGTTCAGACTCTGCTTGCAGATGTAAGAGAAGAAATCCGTACTGCCATGCCCACTTCACTGTTGCTCCAAGCATAGGAAACTGCAGTTCTGAAATACATCAAAAAGCGTGAGGACTTCTGCCTGAAGCCCATACATGCCGCAGCGTACAATGTTGGACCCCAAGTATGCTGGCAAGAGCATCCTGTCTGGTGCAGAGATCAACAAGGCCTATGGTGTCATCACTACCGTGTCTCGCCACCTTGGCCTGGATGAGGGCAAGGTTCTTGGCAGTCGCGAAGTACACTTCCAAGCAAGGGCTTTGGGATGGAGATGCAATATGGCAGTCGTGCCAACATATCTCATCAGCCACCTGGTGGAAGGGACTTTGTAGATCTGAGCCTCTTCCCCATCATCCTCCAAATCCCAACAACATCAGCCGCCTCAGAGTGCAACTGGTCCTTGTTTGGGAACACACACACCAAAGCACGCAACAGGCTGACCACTGCAAGGGTTGAACAATTTGTGGCCGTCCGGGCAGATTTTTGGCTTTTTGAGACTGACAACGAGCCATCCTCAACAAGGTTTGAAAGTGACAGTAAATATGAGGCCTCAGAGTCTGATGTTCAAGAGGTGGACATTGCGGAGGTCCAGGGAGAAGACATGGCACCTGAGAGGAAGACAACCAAAGCTATAGTTTCTAGACTATCATTATACAGACAGACGTATGTTGAAAACATTTTTGGGAGATGCGATAGATCATTGAGAACACAGCCATGAATAAAGAATGGTGCCAACACATCCTCCGAGAGCAACTTCTCCCAACCATCCAGGAAAAGTTTGACGAACAATGCCTTTTCCAGCATGATGGAGTACCTTGCCATAAGGCAAAAGTGATAACTAAGTGGCTCGGGGAACAAAACATCGATATTTTGGGTCCATGGCCAGGAAACTCCCCAGATTGACTTGTGGTCAATCCTCAAGAGGCGGGTGGACAAACAAAAACCCACAAATTCTGACAAACTCCAAGCATTGATTATGCAAGAATGAGCTGCCATCAGTCAGGAAGTGGCCCAGAAGTTAATTGACAGCATGCCAGGGCAGATTGCAGAGGTCTTGAAAAAGAAGGGTCAACACTGCAAATATTGACTCTTTGCATCAACTTCATGTAATTGTCAATAAAAGCCTTTGACACTTATGAAATGCTTGTAATTATACTTCAGTATTCCATAGTAACATCTGACAAAAATATCTAAGGACACTGAAGCAGCAAACTTTGAAAATGTATATTTGTGTCATTCTCAAAACTTTTGGCCACGACTGTACTTATAATGTAAAATGTTTCTGTCTCCATATGATATGGTAAATGTATCCAATGCAAAAACATCTACATTTAAATGGTATTAATATTAATTTGCATATATTCCCGTTAATTCCCACGGAAAGTTTCCACCTCTGAATATTCCCCAAAATGTGCAACCCTATGCTTCAGTGACTTGACATATGAGTATACCCAGGCAGAGCTGTTAGTGCTGGACCTACAAGGTAATACTGACCTCCAACCCCTAACTTTTAACCCCTGACCCTTCAGTGACTGAATATATGAGAACACCAGGGGAGAGTTGTGCGGGGCTGGTCAAAATCCTGTAAATACAAGTCCCTCCCATTTAGTAACTGCTATCTTTGTGTTTTTAGGAGTGGGGGAGATTCTGACTGATCCATCTGTCATAAAGAGTGGAGAGAAGGGGTGTGTAAACCTGTTTGTTCTCACATTCAAAACTCATGTTTCACTTTGTTCCAAATATTTTATAACACTCCCATTCTATTTTAATCCATAGATCATACAACACAATATTTGTACCTTTAGAATGCTCACATAATTAATAATGTTCTCTTGACTAATCTGTAGGTCATATGACATGATATTTGGTCCTGCCAACCTGGGAGACGACGCCATCAGAAACTTCCGGGCCAAACACCACTGCAACTCTTGCTGCAGGAAACTCAAACTTCCTGGTAGGGAATTCTCTCTCTTGTTTGTTTACCGTTTGCATCTGAGTGTGTCCATTACTATGGAGACGAGGTGAGCTTATCTTTTGCTATAGGGACAGAGGACTGTGGGCGAGAGGGGACAATGCATATTCAAATATAAGGCTCTAGGACAATGGAGTAGTGACATTTGTTATTTCAGCTTTATGTAGTAGATGGATGCCTGGCTGTCTGCCTCATCTCTCTCCTCTTCCTGTGTCGCTTCAGATCTGAAGCGGAACGAGTACACACCGGACAAACTGATGCTGCCTCAGGATGAATCACACGACCCCGGAAGCGGGACCCGCCACTCAATGAGGCTCATGCTCTGATCCTATAGGACACAACCAGAGAGAAGAGGCCGGTGCTGTTATTCTATTGGCCAATGCCAGAGAGGAGGGAGGAAGAAGTAGTGCGCACAGCTCATGGCTAGAAGGGATCCAGCTTTTGTCAAATTAGCATCAGATTTGACGGACTTAACGCAGCAGGTTAGGAGAATTATGTTAATGTTAGGAAAATATTTAGGGTTAGCAAAAAATATATATATATATATACTTTTTTCATTCATTTGACAAAAGCTGGATAAGGTGGGTCTAGCCATGACACACCTCATCCAATCAACTGGAAGAGCCACACCTGTGTTTCCATGGAGACGCATGCATGCAGAACTGTTACTTTTGTATCTGCCCAACCAAGGCCAATCAGCAACCAAGATGATTTTAAAAAAATTAAAAAATGTAAATGGGGAACAAAACTTTTTAAAGATGTTTTTTACTACAAGTTTATATGTTATGAGTGTGTATATATCTATATATAAATGGCTATCAACAGGTACAATATCATTGCATAAAGAGACAGTATAGTACTTATTCTGAACTATGAAAAGTTGCCTTGTATAAACTAAAGTGCATTGTCTGTCTGTAATGCAAGACTGTAAGGGTCAACCTGCTGAGATACAATTTGCAACACTTTATACAGAATGTCACCAGATACTTTTTTATAAATGTAAAATACATGTATTATTATGGCATTAGTGGTTCATATTTAATGAGAAGACACATGAATTTGAAAATCTTGTAAAATATGGGCAGATTGCAATGCAACTTTTACAGTACATATATGTAATAATTGTATTGTGTTGAACTCTTCTGAAATGTGTCCACTGAATATTGCTGATAGTTTTTAAATGTTACAATGCTGGTACTATTATTGTTATTTCTTTGTCATCACGTATTGAATGAGCAAATACCAATCTAGTGTATCTTATAGATACTTATATCTGCTACTGAGCAGAAGCAGATGCTGTTTTTTTCAGGGGAGTGTAAGGGTCTATTACTCTATACATGTTCTACTGTATAACATTTTAAACTAATAAAATGACAGTTATGTTCCATTCCTTGTACAGTATGATGCTGATACTGTCTGATGGGGATGAGGCCCCCACATTCTTCAGAAAGACTGCAGCTGCTGGCAGACAGATGCCCACAGAGAGAAACACTCTCTCGCCAGCTGGTAAAGAACCCAGTAGCCAACAGCTATTCATCAGTTACTCGTCTGTAACCCGACACCTTTACCCTACAGTTAGGTCTGGATGGGAACGCTTTCATCCTTTTCACAAACCTCATCTCCACCTACATCTTTAGAAGTTTAGGAACATCGATCAACAGTGATGAAACTCTTCTTGGTGTTGTCACAAAGTCCAGTGGAAAGCAACATTGTGTAAAATAATAGTATGTACAGTAATATGTCCATTTTACATCCACATTGCTGTTTGGTGGAGCTGCGTCAGAGCTGTCAAATCCACCAGTGGCTCCTGGCATTATACCTGAACTGGACATTGCCTAGGCTGCACGGAGTTAAGTTCCAACACTGGAATGTGAGATGTAATCTACATCTCGATTAGGATGATAAAACCCTTATTTTGTTGAATGATTTTTACATTTGAATGTAGTTATTTCTATATAGGCTACACTTTCTCGTTCTGAACTTCTAAAGCGAATGGGGGCAGGTGTGGCTTCATGAAGATGCCAGAGCAGCTGCTCACCGATTTGACAGCTCTAACACAGTTCCACCACCAAGTCATCCACTATGCAGGTGTCTGCTATCGCTGGTTAATGCTCTGATTGAATCTAGGCCTTAGTAGTAGTAATAAGTTAGCGGTAGTAGTTATTAGTGATAGTAGGCTTCCATATGTTTGTTGTTTTTATTTCTTATGAATTTGTAGTTTGCAAATTTCTGTGAAAATAGACAAAATGCTTTTTGATCTTTGGCCAATAGAGAGAGCAGAGTACAGTATATTGAAAGTCTGTGTCGAATAGCAGAAGATTTTTTAAAACCACTTCCTGTCTAGGCTTGATGAACCAGTCTACTTGTTACCTGGAAAGGCGTGGTTATATGGAGGCCAGTGAATCTGCAGTTTACTCACCTTGTTCGTAACAGTGCTCACCTGCTCGCACTTAAGTCTCTTTCCCATTGCTCTCACACATAAACACGTCCCAGAGGAGAAACTACCAAGAGAGAAGAATCATGTCTGTGGAAGTCCACATAGAATATTGGTAAGTTATTGTTTTACTACATCTGTTAATGTCTACTCTAAAATGTTATTAGGAGATCTGTTGTTATACCAAAGAAAAACAACACTGAGACAGTGTACAAACTGTCTGAATGTGTTGGTGTGGAACCAATAGAGTTCATATTGCCTCAGGTTATTGATTTAAAGAGTTTGCACACAAAAACTGACATGATTGACATGATTTTCCAATTAGAGAAACTCATTATTTACATCATCAGTCTAACTTTTACCAACATTTCAACTACCCTCTCCATTTCTATTGTCCAGTGTAAAGTTATAGATATGACATGCTGTGTGACATGCCGAGTGTGTAAGTAACTGCTGATGTAAGACGTCAATGTGATGTCAGTGTGTCGAATATGTAACTTCAAAACATTGTATGTTAAAAACACTGTGTGTGTATGTGTGTGGTGTGTTTGTGTTGTGGTCTGCAGTAGTGGATGAGGGTACGACTCTCGCTATCAGGACCTAGCATCTGCCATCAAGCGGAACGTTCCTGATGCGACGGTGACGGGAACCACGGGGCGGCGCTGTAAGTTACACACACAGCTTGTAATTACCCTGTCATAGTGACGTCACAGCTGTGCTTTACACACAGAACGACGTTACAGATCCCATCGGATTTCAACTGACTACACTCTGATGGTCCATCCATTAGATTTGATCAATACCTCAGTAGATTATTAAGTTATATTCTAACTGCTCATGGTTTGTCCTACAGCCAGTTTCGAGGTAACAGTGAATGGTAAACTGGCCTACTCTAAACTGGAGGCCGGAGGATTCCCAGACACCAAGGAGGTGGGTGTTATTCCTGTTCTAAACAATAGGTGGCACCATACTCAATGTATCTTCATGTATTGTCTGAGGTAAAGCTACAGTATCTGAACCTGAACAGTAGTTCAGAAGTGTTAAATCAGGGAGCATGGATAAGGCATGGGATCCAATCCCAGCCAAGTCATACTATTTCTTTAAGCATTTCATTGTACTGTATAGTATACTCCACGTGTATCCTGTGCATATAATATGACAAATATACCTTCATTTGATTTATCTCCTACATGCTCTCTGTAACATGTGCTCTACTGTCTGACCAGATGGTGGCGATGGTGAAGGAGGTGAGCCGCGGAGGAAAGGTTGAGAGAGTGAAGAAGAAGGATAATAAGTGTGTTCTCCAATAGATGAGTGGATATTAAGAGAGGGAGAGGAGGAGCGTTTTTTAAGATCCTGGGTCCTGATCTGATTCTATTAATGATTGTTCACAATGAAACTAAGGATGTGCAACATGATGAAGTCTACAGTCATTTCAACTCTGTGATCTGAGGGAAATACTCTCATCCTGTGTCTCTGTTTTATACTGTCATGTCTTATGTTATTCCTTGTCTGTTTTTCTTTCGTTATACAGACAAAGATATTATAGACTGACTAGCATTTAGTTTTACATTCTAGAAATGATATTGTACTCAATGTAGACCTCTGCAGTTGTATAGGCTGTACGTGTATTTTTAAATGATCACATAAATTCTATGAATCAATTAGTATTGACTTTGTGTGTTGGGGGGGTGCTGTTGGACATTTACTGGTGTTGTGTTATTATTGGATCTTGTGCCAGGCAATCTTTCCCATCTTCACTTTGCCTTTTTCACTTTCTTACCGGGTGTGATGATGCAATAGATATACTGCCTTGGCCTTTATAGCGGTCAAAGGATTTGATTTGATCTGATTTTGTGTGTAGGCCGAGACTGGATTCTATCCCCAAAAATGTTATTCCTCTGTGTGTTATTTTATTGTAGAGGTACAACGTCTTTCGTTTTAGTTTTTATATGGCTGTATAAAGATGACAGTTTATTATCAAACTTGTGATAGAGATCACACTTCAGCCAAGAGGGGAATTTAATCCAGTTGTGATGAGGGAGAGGGAATTACCACTCTGCCATTTGGAGTTTTACTACATTTTACCACCACTGTATTCCATGGAACTTAGAGCTGTTTATTATTCATTCTATCCACTCTATTAGCCTCTGTCAAATGCACTGTAATATCCTCCAGCATATTGGGGAATATTCTAGAATCTGACTCTTTCTACCCGGCCCCCATCTAACCATGCCCTTTCAGGTAACAGGTGGATAGAGGGGGAGTCACTCAGCTTATCTGTAACAGTGCCCACCTGCTCTCACGTCTCTTTCGCATTTCACACTCACACACACACTAGAGAGAAGAATCATGTCTGTGGAAGTCCACATAGAATATTGGTAAGTTATTGTTTTACTACATCTGTTAATGTCTACTCTAAAATGTTATTAGGAGATCTGTTGTTATACCAAAGAAAGAAAACAGTGAGACAGTGTACAAACTGTCTGAATGTGTTGGTGTCGAACCAATAGAGTTCATATTGCCTCAGGTTATTGATTTAGAGTTTGCAAAACATTGACATGATTTTCCAATTAGAGAAACTCATTATTTACATCAGTCTAACATTTACCAATGTTTTAAGTATCAAAGTAAATGGAATTGCTAAAATATACTCAAGTATCAATAATTTCAAATTCCTTATATTAAGCTAACAGCACACTCAACACTCGGACATAATTTACAAACTAAGCATTTGTGTTTAGTGAGTCCGCCAGATCAGATGAAGTAGGGATGAACAGGGATGTTTTTTCTCTTACGTGAATGGGACCAGTTTCCTGTCCTGCTAAGCATTAAAACTGTAATTAGTCCTTTTTGTAAGGGAAAATGTCTGGGGTAAAAAGTAAATTATTTTCTTTAGGAATGTAGTGAAGTAAAAGTAGTCAAAAATAGAAATAGTAAAGTGAAGTACAGATACCCCAAATAAACAATTTAAGTAAAAAGAATTTAAACTACTACTTAAGTACTTTACACCACTGCTTGCACTACCAGTGTGTCACTGTGTAATAGCAGTAGGATGTTGATTTGTGTATAGAGCAGATATTTCCTTCTCTGATAATTCAGAACCTGGTGGGATAGAGAGATAAAGGAGTGAAAGATTGGTAGATGAGGATCTGGACAGGAAGCCTGCGGTAGATTGGTGCTCTGATCTCAGGCGGTATGAGATTTTACCTGTCCGTGATGCTGCTGGAGTGTGTGGATGTTACCTGGTAAAGTGCAGTGTGTGTGTGTGCCCTGCTCCCCTATAACCTTCCCAACACACACTCTATACCAACTGATTGATTTCATTTATTTGATCACTTAAAAACACATGTACAACTGCAGAGATCTATATTGAGTAGAATATAACTTCTAGAATATAAATCTAAATGCTAGTCTAATATAATATCCCTGTCTGTATCCTGAAAGAAAAACAGGAATAACAACATAACAGTATAAACCAGACAGGATGAGAGTATTTTCCTTAAATCACAGACCGTTGAAATTACTCTAGGGGCTCCCGGGTGGCGCAGCGGTCTAAGGCACTGCATCTCAGTCCTAGAGGCGTCACTACAGACCCTGGTTAGATTCCAGGTTGTATCACAACCGGCCGTGATTGGGAGTCCCATAGGGCGGCGCACAATTGGTCCAGCATCGTCCAGGTTTGGCCGGGGTAGGCCGTCACTCAATAAGAATTGGTTCTTAACTGACGTGCCTTGTTTTATTTAACTAACTCTAGTCTGCACGGAGTAAAGCACAGCTGTGACGTCACTATCTGACAGGGTAATACAAGCTGTGTGTGTAACTTACAGCGCCGCCCCGTGGTTCCCGTCACATCAGGAATGTTCCGCTTGATGGCAGATGCTAGGTCCTGATAGACTCGTACCCTCATCTACTACTGCTGACCACAACACAAACACACCGTTACACACACTGCTTGTTATAACTTTACACTGGACAATAGAAATGGAGAGGGTAGTTAAGTATATTTAAAACCAAAAACAACATTACAAATACCCATACACACCCATTTGCCACATGTAACAGCTGCTGTAAGAGCAGATGTCAAACTCACAGCACAAGAAACCCAGAATGAAGTAAACATCATTCACTACTCCCCGTCCACAGTCTAGTGACATTCACTACTCCCCGTCCACAGTCTAGTGACATTCACTACTCCCCGTCCACAGTCTAGTGACATTCACTACTCCCCGTCCACAGTCTAGTGACATTCACTACTCCCCGTCCACAGTCTAGTGACATTCACTACTCCCCGTCCACAGTCTAGTGACATTCACTACTCCCCGTCCACAGTCTAGTGACATTCACTACTCCCCGTCCACAGTCTAGTGACATTCACTACTCCCCGTCCACAGTCTAGTGACATTCACTACTCCCCGTCCACAGTCTAGTGACATTCACTACTCCCCGTCCACAGTCTAGTGACATTCACTACTCCCCGTCCACAGTCTAGTGACATTCACTACTCCCCGTCCACAGTCTAGTGACATTCACTACTCCCCGTCCACAGTCTAGTGACATTCACTACTCCCCGTCCACAGTCTAGTGACATTCACTACTCCCCGTCCACAGTCTAGTGACATTCACTACTCCCCGTCCACAGTCTAGTGACATTCACTACTCCCCGTCCACAGTCTAGTGACATTCACTACTCCCCGTCCACAGTCTAGTGACATTCACTACTCCCCGTCCACAGTCTAGTGACATTCACTACTCCCCGTCCACAGTCTAGTGACATTCACTACTCCCCGTCCACAGTCTAGTGACATTCACTACTCCCCGTCCACAGTCTAGTGACATTCACTACTCCCCGTCCACAGTCTAGTGACATTCACTACTCCCCGTCCACAGTCTAGTGACATTCACTACTCCCCGTCCACAGTCTAGTGACATTCACTACTCCCCGTCCACAGTCTAGTGACATTCACTACTCCCCGTCCACAGTCTAGTGACATTCACTACTCCCCGTCCACAGTCTAGTGACATTCACTACTCCCCGTCCACAGTCTAGTGACATTCACTACTCCCCGTCCACAGTCTAGTGACATTCACTACTCCCCGTCCACAGTCTAGTGACATTCACTACTCCCCGTCCACAGTCTAGTGACATTCACTACTCCCCGTCCACAGTCTAGTGACATTCACTACTCCCCGTCCACAGTCTAGTGACATTCACTACTCCCCGTCCACAGTCTAGTGACATTCACTACTCCCCGTCCACAGTCTAGTGACATTCACTACTCCCCGTCCACAGTCTAGTGACATTCACTACTCCCCGTCCACAGTCTAGTGACATTCACTACTCCCCGTCCACAGTCTAGTGACATTCACTACTCCCCGTCCACAGTCTAGTGACATTCACTACTCCCCGTCCACAGTCTAGTGACATTCACTACTCCCCGTCCACAGTCTAGTGACATTCACTACTCCCCGTCCACAGTCTAGTGACATTCACTACTCCCCGTCCACAGTCTAGTGACATTCACTACTCCCCGTCCAGTCTAGTGACATTCACTACTCCCCGTCCACAGTCTAGTGACATGCACTACTCCCTGTCCACAGTCCAGTCTAGAGCTAACATCATTCACTGCCCCCTGTCCAGTCTAGAGCTAACATCATTCACTGCCCCCTGTCCAGTCTAGCGCAAACATCATTCACTGCCCCCTGTCCAGTCTAGAGCTAACATCATTCACTGCCCCCTGTCCAGTCTAGAGCTAACATCATTCACTGCCCCCTGTCCAGTCTAGAGCTAACATCATTCACTGCCCCCTGTCCAGTCTAGAGCTAACATCATTCACTGCCCCCTGTCCAGTCTAGAGCTAACATCATTCACTGCCCCCTGTCCAGTCTAGAGCTAACATCATTCACTGCCCCCTGTCCAGTCTAGAGCTAACATCATTCACTGCCCCCTGTCCAGTCTAGAGCTAACATCATTCACTGCCCCCTGTCCAGTCTAGAGCTAACATCATTCACTGCCCCCTGTCCAGTCTAGAGCTAACATCATTCACTGCCCCCTGTCCAGTCTAGAGCTAACATCATTCACTGCCCCCTGTCCAGTCTAGAGCTAACATCATTCACTGCCCCCTGTCCAGTCTAGAGCTAACATCATTCACTGCCCCCTGTCCAGTCTAGAGCTAACATCATTCACTGCCCCCTGTCCAGTCTAGAGCTAACATCATTCACTGCCCCCTGTCCAGTCTAGAGCTAACATCATTCACTGCCCCCTGTCCAGTCTAGAGCTAACATCATTCACTGCCCCCTGTCCAGTCTAGAGCTAACATCATTCACTGCCCCCTGTCCAGTCTAGCGCGAACATCATTCACTGCCCCCTGTCCAGTCTAGCGCGAACATCATTCACTGCCCCCTGTCCAGTCTAGAGCGAACATCATTCACTGCCCCCTGTCCAGTCTAGAGCGAACATCATTCACTGCCCCCTGTCCAGTCTAGAGCGAACATCATTCACTGCCCCCTGTCCAGTCTAGCGCTAACATCATTCATTGCCCCCTGTCCAGTCTAGCGCGAACATCCTTCACTGCCCCCTGTCCAGTCTAGCGCGAACATCATTCACTGCCCCCTGTCCAGTCTAGCGCTAACATCATTCACTGCCCCCTGTCCAGTCTAGCGCTAACATCATTCACTGCCCCCTGTCCAGTCTAGCGCAAACATCATTCACTGCCCCCTGTCCAGTCTAGCGCAAACATCATTCACTGCCCCCTGTCCAGTCTATAGAGAACATCCTTCATTGTCCCCTGTCCAGTCTATAGATATCATTCACTGTCCAGTCTATAGATATCATTCACTGTCCAGTCTAGAGTTATTCACTGTCACCTGTCCAGTTTAGAGATACCAACACAGCATGACTAGCATCAGTCCCCAGCCCAGCCATCAGCCGGTCAGTGATCATTCTACTGGGTGTCTAAGGTCATTGAGGTCAGAGAGTTGAACATGTTTCTCAAACCCCCAGACTTCTGTCTGACTCCCTGCATCTCCATTCCTCACCTTCTCCATCCTGGTCTCTCATCAATTCCCCCTTCTCAGTCCCTCCCTTTGCTTGTTTTTGAGATCCAGTCCCGAGAGTCCTATCTGGGAGCCAGTAAGAATGTCCCCCTTCATCTAAACAGACAGTGTCAATAGAACTAGTGATAATAATTGGGCATTAATATGTTAGCCAGTTCCCCATGATGAACCACAGCAGTGGACGGGCTGCTGTTAGTCTACTGGGAGAAAACATGTCAACAGGATATAACAGTCACACATTGACAACATCAGCTCAGCTCTCAGCCATGTGTGAATATGTTGTGTTTATGGTAGGAAATCAGGTCAGTCTGTTTTGCATGTTCTGAGAGGCCGAGGGCTATACAGACCCTTTGATGGTTCAGATATACAATGGCTGGTCTCACACTTAACTCCATCGCACACTTCGGATCCCCTCCATCCCAGAGACTATTGGTGACATTAAACAGTCACTCTTAGCCAGAAATCTACTCTGGGACAGAGAGACATTGTATGGGAAGCAGGGGAAAGGGGGTCAAACTCATTTGCAAGGTTTGCTTGGCTGCTTGGGGTGAGTGCCGGCTAGTCAGAGAGCAAGGCTTGTGTGTACAGTGTGGGTCAGCAGACAGTGCTGATAGTATAAACAAGTTGGAGAAAAAGTAGCAGATAATACTGCTCTTCCCATGGCTCAGGGGTGTGAGAATAAACGGGATAAGTGTATATCAGATGGAAAGCCGGCATAACAGAAACTAGTAGCCATCATCAAGATGAGATCAGATAGTGACAGACTCTTGAATAACAGTCTGTCACTCATCTTGATAGCTAGTAGTTTGTGCTATTTGAGTGTCACAATCTGATCTCATCTTGATGTGGCAGGCCTCATGCGCCACATCTTGTCTCTCCGATACACTTCTCAGAATAAAAAGTGCTGACTTGTGTAACAAGCTGCAGCTTCCTAGAAGGCTTGCTGTGGCTACATATAGAGAATAGCAGTAGCCACAGCTTTGTATGTGACCAAAGTGCCATTAGTTGAGGTGTCGGTCTCTGTTCGTACATCTTATCCTGGTAGACAAGGATCAGACAGAATGGTTACGGCCCTCGGGCCTGATCTAATCCCCCCCTCACTGACAGACACGTCTCATTGCTGTAGCGTCACTGAGCGTAGGACTGAATTCTCTGGCTAGGAGAAAGCACTGGCTGAGATTTCTAAAGTTCACCAGAAATACAGTTAGCAAAAACTGAGACAAATGTGACTCCGTGAAAGGCAAAGTTGTGTTTTTCACAGCAAAGGCTGTGTTTCTTAGAAGGCTTGCGGTGGCTATGTGTAGAGAATAGCAGTAGCCGCAGCTTTGTATGTGACGGTAACTAAAGTGCCATTAGTTGCGTCTAAAATAGCAGTAGCGACAGGATACAAGTCAGCACTTTCATTCTAAGAGACAAGATGTGGAGCACGAGGCCTGCAAGACTGTGATGGGGGAGGAGTGGGTGAGATGAGGGGTTAGTGTGTAGGCTGATAAACACTAGTGACAGTAACAAGAACCCAGAAAGGAGTTCTGAAGTCAAAGTGAAACCAAAAGGACTCCTGGACTATCAGTGTCTTTACCATCCTGCAGTCTCTCACACTCTTAACAAAAAGACAGTACTGTAACTCCATGACTGAAACTTTTTATTTAGAAAAAGACAAATAAATAAGTCATGCACTAAGGAACAGGGTGCATTTGTGATGCAGACATGCTTAATATCATCTCACACTGTAGCACCACTGTCTGTAAAGCCCTGAAAAACATGACCTACCATCTCAGACACAGAGATAAACCTACACAGACAGACCAAGGATATTTAACTGCAGGCCTGGAGGACCTGAACACTTCTGAGATAATGAAAACCAGAGACGGGACGCATGTACTCTGGCCAATCAATCAATTAGCAGGTAGAAAAGAATCGGCCAGTAATGTGGACCTCCGGGCCTGGAGTAGAAGAACCCTGTTTTTATAAACCAGAAATGGATGTCTAACATGACGAGACGGAGAGAAAGGTAAAAACTAACAATGAAATCTGCCAAGTGGCAATGCAAAGATGGCCACTGTTAACATTTTTATTTCATATAAATATAATATATTAATGTATGTTTATTACACTAAAAAATATTCTTGCCCCACACACACATTACTTGAAGTAGAAAGGCAAGAGGGACATTAATAAAAACAAGTCAGGACACTAAGCAGTGGACAAAATGATGGGGTTGGTCCCAAATGCCACCCCATTTCTATATAGGTCAGGGATATTGAAATCTGGACCTACAAGCCAGTTCCACTGTTGATTTTCATTCCTCCCCTCTTACCAGGGACGGCTTTAGACCTGAGACACCAGTTGGGTGCAATTAATGATCAGGTATAACAGAAAAGCAGGACTACTTCAGGAGGTCAGGCTTGGATTTGAATAGCCCTGATATAGGGATGAAGCAGCCATCCACATCTACATGGTCATCTTTGTAGCTGCCCGGTCAAACAGAATGCAACCAACCATAGTAGTGCAGCAGTGGTCAACACAACATGTGGTCCCTGTGCGCTCGCTTTGACAAAATACTAGATTTTAATAACATAACAGCGGAAAGATATGCAAACTAATAATATTGACATATTCCATCATTTCAGAAGGCCTTTCGTTTGTTGTGGTACGATCTCTAGGTACGACTGAATAATAGAGTTGTAATAGTTGAAGGTTTTACTGCGGGCTGAAAGATGTGGAAACATTCAGTTGATGAATGAAACTAAACCATGTAATGGAATCCTGCTTCAGTGTGACACATGGGGGTGAAGGGGGACATGTCCCATCCACTATTCAAAAAAGATATTTTGGCCCTAAGTTAGTCTCTCCCCTGTTGTGACACCATTTAACCCATTGAAGACCTACCACACTGCCATCACTTTGAAAGGAGACTGATGATGCAGCAGGGCTTGTGTGTTAGCGGACCAGGAGGAAGGTTAACCCTGCGATGCCCACGCCAGCAGCAGCAAACAGGGCAGTCTTCATGGACGAGTCCTGGTTCACCTCTCTTGCTGTGTGGAAGAACTTACAGAAGCCCTCCTAGAAGAGAGAAGATTAGGGTTAGATCCATATATTTTATTGAACACTTATTCAGGTCACAATGGTGTATCAAAGGACCAGGCTAGAGATCAAAATAAGGAAGTCAAGAAACTTAGTTCAATACTGCTCAAAAAGCCCCATTTCCTCTCAGTTTTCAGACCGAGAGACAGCTGCCTGCGGACAGTCCCTGCTATAACAGACCTGTGTCGTGATTAGTAAGGCAAATTTCAAAATGTGGTTGTGTTCATCAGTCTATTTGTTGTTCTGATCCAGACCCAGCTGGTTGTGTTCATCATTCTATTTATTGTTCTGATCCAGACCCAGCTGGTTGTGTTCATCAGTCTATTTGTTGTTCTGATCCAGACCCAGCTGGTTGTGTTCATCAGTCTATTTGTTGTTCTGATCCAGACCCAGCTGGTTGTGTTCATCATTCTATTTGTTGTTCTGATCCAGACCCAGCTGGTTGTGTTCATCAGTCTATTTGTTGTTCTGATCCAGACCCAGCTGGTTGTGTTCATCAGTCTATTTGTTGTTCTGATCCAGACCCAGCTGGTTGTGTTCATCAGTCTATTTGTTGTTCTGATCCAGACCCAGCTGGTTGTGTTCATCAGTCTATTTGTTGTTCTGATCCAGACCCAGCTGGTTGTGTTCATCAGTCTATTTGTTGTTCTGATCCAGACCCAGCTGGTTGTGTTCATCATTCTATTTGTTGTTCTGATCCAGACCCAGCTGGTTGTGTTCATCAGTCTATTTGTTGTTCTGATCCAGACCCAGCTGGTTGTGTTCATCAGTCTATTTGTTGTTCTGATCCAGACCCAGCTGGTTGTGTTCATCAGTCTATTTGTTGTTCTGATCCAGACCCAGCTGGTTGTGTTCATCAGTCTATTTGTTGTTCTGATCCAGACCCAGCTGGTTGTGTTCATCAGTCTATTTGTTGTTCTGATCCAGACCCAGCTGGTTGTGTTCATCAGTCTATTTGTTGTTCTGATCAAGACCCAGCTGGTTGTGTTCATCAGTCTATTTGTTGTTCTGATCCAGACCCAGCTGGTTGTGTTCATCAGTCTATTTGTTGTTCTGATCCAGACCCAGCTGGTTGTGTTCATCAGTCTATTTGTTGTACTGATCCAGACCCAGCTGGTTGTTCATCAGTCTATTTGTTGTTCTGATCCAGACCCAGCTGGTTGTGTTCATCAGTCTTTGTTGTACTAATCCAGACTAGATTTTGAGTATTAATGATTGTTGTGTGCTTGGCGGTCACTAGACTGTTACGTTAGAGACAGTACATACGGCTGTTGGGACCAGCTGGCTAGATGGGGGGTGTGTGTGGTTAATTCACAAAAGCAGTCAACAAATTGAGCTGCAGCTGTGTTGTTGCTACCCCAGCACTACAGTCCTATGTTGTTTTGGAGTACACCAGTAACCTCACTACCCCTGATCCACTTTATATGACTATACTGGCTGTGTCAACCTTGTACAACCCCTCTTTAAAGTGACAGGTAGATCTTTGACCTCTCAGACAACCAGGGTTTATAGTCCACACCACAGTAAAATCACTCTGTATTGACTGAAGAGTTATACATTTATAAATCTACTGTGACACAACAGCCTACTGACATGTAACACATTACAAGTCAAACACCCATTTCTAATAAGCATTAAAAAGGCAAATTTAGGGCCAGTTTCCCAGACAATAACTTTCAAATGGTAATTCTCCATTGAGCTTGCTCTTTAATCCAGAACTACATTGAAACTTTTCCAGTAATTTAAGTCATTTAGTTGACCCTCTTATCCAGAGCGATTTACAGGAGGAATTAAGGTTAAGTGCCTTGCTCAAGGGGCAAACGACAGATTTTTCACCTAGTCCTCTCTGGGATTTAAACCAGCGACCTTCCCGTTACTGGCCCAACGTTCTTAACCACGGGGCTACCTTCCGCCCCTAGACTTAATCTGTGTCCGGAAACTGTCCCATTTCTTGTACCATAAAAATCCTGTGTGTTAAGCAGTCATTCCTGGGTTAGACCTGAACATTGTGTTGGTAGCACACACACAGTTCAGACATTCTTGGCTCATGCCACTAACTGACTAACACAGCAAACATCCGCCACATAGCAAGAAGCCACAAGGTGTCTGAATCACAGACATTATTGACAATAGAAGGTGTCATTGTCCAACTGTTTCTCTTAGCTTGACAGAGAACTAGTGCTGCTGATATGAGCCCAGATTCCCATCAGCTTAGTAAATGATCCTGTGTGTGCGTGCACATGTGTCCATAAGCGCATGTGTGTGTGATGCTCACTGCTCAAACCTACCCAGCCTTTGTTCTCCAGCATCCAGTCACTCTTCTCCTCTCCTAGGTAGTCTGCTATGGTCTCCGCCAGCGCCCTGCAGCTCTCTTTCCCCCCCAGCCCCATGCCATTACCCAGCCCCTGGTCCGTGTCCTCTCCCTGTAGTTCTCTGACCAGCACACCAGTGAAGGTGAACAGAGAGACCACCCTCCCCCAGTTCATCTGTCCGTCTCCCACCAGCTCCTCCATCACCCTCCTCAGACAGGCGCAGGGGTCCGGCCCGCATTGGCACAGGAAGCTGTGTGCCATGGCATGGAAGCGGGCCCGGTGCTTGGCCTCCATGTCCCGGGCCTGGCGCCGCATGGCTGCAGCCGAGTCGCTGGGAGGAGGACCGGGCGGGGCTTTCCGGGACCCACTGGCAGGGATAATACTGCAGACAGACAGGTAGTCCTCTGCTATAGCCAGGGTTTCTTTCCACAGCCCGCATGACATGGTCTACAGGAAGACATACAGTTAATACATTATCTATAGCCTATATATCAGAATGGGCCTCTGCTACAGTTTTTTTCCCACAGCCAGCACGATATGATAAATACAGGAAACACTATCAATACATTATCACATGCAGTTCATTTCTCACAGCCCACACTACAGGGGCTAGACTCTAGAGGAAACATTATCAATATTCATATTGTTATGCCTAAAAGGAAATACATTATACAGCAGGCTTCTTTCCACAACCCACCCAACATGGTCTATTGGAAACAACGTCAATCTAATCCCAAAGAGGTGACATCCTCTGTGCAATACCAAGAAGAGGCTTGTACTCAAGACTGAAAGCAAAGCTACGTTTCCCAATGAGCTGCATAGACCACATAGCAATATGATGCAAGCAGCACGGTGACTTGAGGTTAACACTGATGTCTAGTCTTGGACCTGCTTGAACTAATCTGTAAATAGAACGGTAAACAGTTGGCTAGGTAGCTTTGTAACTAGCTAGCTAAATAACTGGCTATGTGAGCAAGCCAGTCAAGTCTAATTTAAGAGCCCTTGAAGTCTGGATTAATTCAGGACGTGTCATGAAAGAAACAAGGTTGTAGCTAGAACTAATACGTTAGCTAACTACAGTACCGTATAAAGCAAACTGAATTGACTAGAAAATTGACATATTTGTACTTGCTAGCTAGCTTGACTGTCAAATCGAAGGCAAGTCACACATACATGCATCGCAATCTAGCTAGCTAAATTATCTATCCAGCTAACGTTAAGTGGTTGGATTGTTTATCATTTTCTTGTCAACATCAACATTGGAAAATAGATAACTAGTCATGGTTTGGATGAGTAAGCAGGGCTTCTCGCGAACGTTAGACATTTCTGGCTAGCAGCTGATAGCTAACTAGCGTAGTACTGATTGACACAAAGGACCAGAGAAACCAAGGCAGCGAACAACATCAGTGGCTCAACCCGCATCGATCCATTCACTCAGTCTGTAAAACCGAAGCTTGACACGCTTATTCAAGAATAGTTCGAGTTGAAGAAAAATAAATCGCATATAGGTAGGTAGGTAGGAAAAAGTTAACAAAAAGCTTACCCTCCCAGCGATCAGACTGCTTTCTCCACGTACAGACGGAAGGAGGATCGCTGTCATCAACCGTATTTCCGCCTCACCAGGCTCTCGCCAGACTTTATACTCTCACTAAGCAACGTCACACAAATGGCATTTCCCTGAATTGTATTGTCGTTCCGCTAGAAGAGAATCAGATGTAATGGAAATAACGTTACCTGTCTCCATATCATCATCCTCTTCGTCATTTACACCATAACCATGGGATAAAACAAACTTTTAAGACACCATTAATCAATAATTTAAATAAAATGTATTTATTTCACAAGAAGACTGATTACAAATGAACAATACTTCAAACACTCCCTCTTTCTCCCTCTCTGGCTAGTCATAGTCTATGGTCTGGTTTTATATAACAATAGTATTACACTTTAGATCTGAGCAAGTTACACTCTGGGCAGACTAATTGACTGGTAAACTACAGACTGTGAAGCAGGTTTAAAGGGGGACTAGGGAGCATAAAAGCGGCAGTGAGTTAGCTTCTATACAGGAAAGTCAGTACTGCATGGCATTGGCTAGGACCTGCTGTAGAGGAAAACTGTGCTCAACTGACTTTAGTATTACAATAGTAATAATATTTGTAATACTGCTAATAATAAAGCTTTAGGAACTCATTAACCTGATGAGCATTTGGTATAGTCCAACTTCAGTCAAATAAATAGTCTCTGTGAGTCAAACCTAGATAGCTTATTATTGTGTGTGTGTAACTGAATATAGTTTCTATAGGCAGACTCTTTCTGCGGCAGGGTGCGCTCCATGGGCACTCTGGGTCGACTGGTCACATGACTCTGGTCCTGACCCTTAACCTCTGACCCCTGACTTCCAGGGGTTCGGTCTCGCTCTGATGACATCACAGCAGCTCTAGGCCCAGATCTGTCCGAGAAAAAGCACAGAACATCAGTAAATCACATTGTATTCAATAAGACATTTAAACAACAACACTTGTCAAAAAGTATATTACAGTAACCCGGTCCAGACCCCAAAGAGCATGCAGCAGCATAGTGACAATGAAAAACTCCCTGGAAGGAAGAAACCTTGATAGGAATCAGATTTTGGGGGAGATGGAGAATCCTCCTTTGTCAGACCGGTGTAGATTATGAGGCAGAGCAACTCGGAGAAGAAGTGGTCCTGTGTGGCTCAGTTGGTAGAGCGTGGCACTTGCAACGCCAGGGTTGTGGGTTTAATTCCCACGGGGAATCAGTATGGGGGGGAAAAAGTATGAAAAAGTATGCATCCACTAAGTCGCTCTGGATAAACGTGTCTGCTAAAATGATGTAAGTGAGATCACCAGAGGGAAGACTATGGCTGTGTTACTATACTTCCACAGACATTAATGAAGAACAACTACTACAGCATCTCTCAGTGGTGGTTTCCGTGTCCTATATTGTGGCTGTGCCTGTAGTGGAAAACAGAAGTATGTACTGTGGGGATAGTCTGACGCATGACTCTGCAGAACCAGGGTTTTCCACAAATAGGTCAGCCTCTACTCCTCTCTCTAGCCCATGTTGTATCACATCCGGCCGTGATTGGGAGTCCCATAGGGCGGCGCACAATTAGCCCAGCGTTGGCCGGGGTAGGCCGTCATTGTAAATAAGAATTTGTTCTTAACTGACTTGCCTAGTTAAATAAAACATTTTTTATTTTTTATTTCCCTCCTTGTTTCATCTCCCTTCCGACCCCCCTACCCCTCTTGTCTCACCGGTAGAGTGTTCTCCCTCCTTGTTTCATCTCCCTTCCGACCCCCCTACCCCTCTTGACTCACCCGTAGAGTGGTGTCCCTCCTTGTTTCATCTCCCTTCCGACCCCCCTACCTCTCTTGTCTCACCGGTAGAGTGTTCTCCCTCCTTGTTTCATCTCCCTTCCGACCCCCCTACCTCTCTTGTCTCACCCGTAGAGTGTTGTCCCTCCTTGTTTCATCTCCCTTCCGACCCCCCTACCCCTCTTGATTCACCCGTAGAGTGTTGTCCCTCCTTGTTTCATCTCCCTTCCGACCCCCTAGCCCTCTTGTCTCACCCGTAGAGTGTTGTCCCAGGACCCGGAGCAGAAAGCGGTCCCATCAGGAGAGACTCTGAGTGAGCTGACTCTGTTCTCATGACCAAACAAGATGGCTACTCTGGTCCCCTTCAGGACGTCCCACACATTGATGGTGTAGTCATTATAGCCAGCAAACAACAGACGACCTGGAGGAGGGGTGGAGAGAGAGAGAGAAAGAAAGATGGATACAGAGATAGAGGGGTAGAAAGGGTCAGATTCTAGAATATTCTCCAATATGCTGGAGGATATCACAGATCAGATGTATTACAGTTTAAAGTGCATTTGACAGAGGCTAATAGAGTAGATAGAATGAATAATAAACAGCTCTAAGTTCCATGGAATACAGTAAAACTCCAAATGGCAGAGTGGTAATTCCCTCTCCCTCATCACAACTGGATTAAATTCCCCTCTTGGCTGAAGTGTGATCTCTATCACAAGTTTGATAATAAACTGTCATCTTTATACAGCCATATAAAAACTAAAACGAAATACTTTGTACCTCTACAATAAAATAACACACAGAGGAATAACATTTTTGGGGATAGAATCCAGTCTCGGCCTACACACAAAATCAGATCAAATAACATCCCTTGACCGCTATAAAGGCCAAGGCAGTATATCTATTGCATCATCACACCCGGTAAGAAAGAAAGTGAAAAAGGCAAAGTGAAGATGGGAAAGATTGCCTGGCACAAGATCCAATAATAACACAACAACACCAGTAAATGTCCAACAGCATAATTGTAAATCTGTTCATGATCGGGGGACCAAAGGATGCTTAGTTGACTCTAGTCTCTATTGAGAGGAAGCTAATAAAGAGGTATTATTTGCCAAACAGTTTCTGACTATTGTCCACATCTTACCACTAAGAGAGAAGTCAACACTGGCGGCTCCAAATATTATGCTGTCTTTGGAGTAGATGGACACCTCCCGATCAGCCCTGAGATCAAACAGACGGCACTGGAACACACACACAATCAATGGGACATTTTAATTTGATTTTTTATTTAACCCATCACATGCTAGTTGTTGTTTCTGTCTGTGCTGTGAACTCAAAGGCCCAGCATATTTCCTAATGAGGGACAATAATGTTACATTGTAATTTTCCCATGATGTACAATAAAGTTATATTGTAATGTATTGTATTTTTGCTCCTTGGCCTGAATAACACTTCTTAAAACAATACAAACCTGTGTAGTAATGTAAAACAGTGGGATGCTTTGACACATGTACTGTATGATGTGAAAGATAGGTGTTTGACCAGTGTAAGATAATCAATTCTCTCCCAGAGATTCTATTAACTCAACGGTGTTATTGAGACAGAGTGTCCGACTGCCACACACAACCCACAGAATCACATCAAAGGTCCATCATCTGTCAAGTGACACCCTATTCCCTTTATAGTGCACTACCTTTGATTAGAGCTTTTTGGTGGCAACTCTATGTGGCTTTGTTCAAGAGTAGTGCACTAAGTAGGGTGTATAAGTGTGCTATAAGTGTGTTATAAACTCACGGTAGAGTCGTCAGAAGCAGAGGCAAAAGCATCGCCACTGGGGTAGTACCTGGAGAGAGAGAGAGAGCGAGAGAGTGGGAGAGCGAGAGAGAGGAGTAAAGAGGTTGATGTGTACACTAAGCTGTATGAAAGCCTAGTGGTTAGTGCGTTGGGCCAGTAACCGAAAGGTTGCTAGATCGAATCCCTGAGCTGACAAGGTAAAAATCTGTCGTTCTACCCCTGAACAAGGCAGTTAACCCACTGTTCCTAGGCCGTCATTGTCAATAATAATTTGTTCTTAACTGACTTGCCTAGTTAAATAAAGGTTCAATAAAACACAATAATAAAAAGGGTTAGGTTTAGGGTCGATGGATGCTGTTAGCTGTACTGAGAGATTATGTGGATACTATAAGGATAGGTGATCTGTAGACAGTGAAGCTGTATAAAGGGTTGATGTGGATGCTGCTACTTACTTGACACAGTTGATGTCAGAGTCGTGGGTATCAAACGACTGGACGTTCTGCCCTGAGCGCAAGTCCCAAACGTTAGCCTTCTTATCAGAACCCTGGAACGAACAAACAGACATGTTAGGGGAGGGACAGAGAGATAGGAGACACACACACACACACACTGACCCCGGAGACGAAGGTGTTTCCAGTCTCAGAGGGGGCGAGGTCCAGAGTGAGAACATCAGCAGAGTGACCGTGGAAACTCTGCAGCAGCTGACCACTCTCCACGTCCCACAGCGCACTGGTACCGTCACCACTGGACGTCAAGATCTACACACAGCAACACACTTTATCACAATACTGAAACACACACAGCAACACACTTTATCACAATACTTTAACACACACAGCAACACACTTTATCAGAATACTGAAACACACACAGCAACACACTTTATCACAATACTGAAACACACACAGCAACACACTTTATCAGAATACTGAAACACACACAGCAACACACTTTATCACAATACTGAAACACACACAGCAACACACTTTATCAGAATACTGAAACACACACAGCAACACACTTTATCACAATACTGAAACACACACAGCAACACACTTTATCACAATACTGAAACACACACAGCAACACACTTTATCACAATACTGAAACACACACAGCAACGCACTTTATCACAATACTTTAACACACACAGCAACACACTTTATCAGAATACTGAAACACACACAATGATGTATTCTTAAACATGGGGCAATGTGTGATCCTACTACCCTTTTGTGGTAGTTTGGGGTTATATAACTAATCTACGGCCATTACACAGAGCTGGTTAACGACTGGGGTGTACCCAGCTAGCCCACAACGTTCTGAGAACCATATGTTTCCCAGAACTTGGTGAGTGAGTGTTTGTGCCATGGTTATTTTGCATACAACCTTCCCACAACGTTCTGGGAATGGTGCAGGATAGTTGCTTGGCTTTGAACATTCTCAACACATTTAAGGAACTTGACAAAAAAACATAATTGTATTGGTATTTCATTACTTTAACAGAACGTTTCCTAAAAGTTCAAACATGGTTACATTGCATTTCAATTTTGGTAATGTTCTTGACATTGGGAATGTTCTCAAATAATTAAGAGAACGTTAAGAAACAACGTTCTTCTGTGTGAATGTCAGTACTTCAGCATAACGTTTCCTACAGGTTTCCTCATGGTTCTATTTAAAGTAAAGTTCTCAAATTGAGCCGAGAACGTTAAGAAAATTACAAGAATTTTTACAAGAAAATTACCATAAAAACTACAAGAATATTTTAGTAACGTTCAGAG
The DNA here is from genome assembly GCF_016432855.1 of Salvelinus namaycush. NCBI lineage: Eukaryota > Metazoa > Chordata > Actinopteri > Salmoniformes > Salmonidae > Salvelinus > Salvelinus namaycush. The sequence goes on from NC_052336.1 coordinate 7,725,125, forward strand.
AACATTCTAAGAAAGTTATTTAAAAACATATACATTCTGTTCTTAGCATCAACAAAACTCTCTATCCTCTCTTGTTAAGTGTGTTCAGGTGTGTTGGCCAAGCCCATTAATTGGCCACACCTTATCTTAATGAGTGCTTATTTCCTTTGAAATGGGGTCTGTTTGAATAGACAAAATGAACAGCTTTATATAAGATGGCATGCTAGCTCCATCCTGGTGGCGCAGTGGACTAATTCCATGGATAGAGAACATTGATGCAGTGTCACAAAAAATACATGTGTTTGCATGATTAATGACTAAGGAAATTAATTTCTATGTGCCCAATCATGCTTGGTCTTCAAAAAAGTTAACCCAAAATAAGCTAGCAGTGTTATTAAATGTCTTATTGAAACATTCAGTGAAAGTTTTAAGGAAGTTATTCTAAAACCTCCAAATAACCTATAATGTCTATTCTCACAGTGTTAAGAAAACGTTCAAGGAATCAGAGTAAAACGTTCTCACAACCTCCCTACAACCTAAAAATAAACATTCCCAGAACAGGCTAAATGTTATTTTCTGTTCTCAGAACATTTAAATAAAAAAATATGTTTTACTGGTCAGGAAACGTATGGCTTCGTTCTCGCAACCAACAGGAAAACCAAAAACATACATTCCTACAACTTTCAAAGAACCAAATGTGCTAACTGTGTATTCACTAGGAACCAAACGGTTGATATGAAACATCCCCCTGTCAGTCAGACAAAGATATGAAACATCCCTGTCAGACAATAAAGATATGAAACATCCCTGTCAGACAATAAAGATATGAAAGTGAGACTGAACTGAGATTGACTGGGGCAATGTAGTCTCGACTCTCCACAGCCCTGTGCTTTGTTCCACACACACACCACACACACCACACACACGTCTTCACAGCTCAACACCCACCAACAGACCCCAGTGCATTAGGGAGACATAGATTGTGTATGTGCCCTTAGGTATGAGTTTTCAGCTCTGACAGATAAAGGCCTCTTAATGTCTATTAATACACTCACAATGGAGGGCCATCTCTCTCTATGGGCCACTTCTCTGTTTCCTCTCCTCTTCTGTCTCTCCTCTCTCTCACGCTTTCTCTCATCACTCTCTCCTCATCCAGCTATAATTCTCAACAGTTCCTCTCCTGTCTAGCACAGATGAATTACTAACAGTCTTAAACATATAATATTTCCTTCCTTCTATTCCTCCCTCCTCTATTCCTCCCTCCTCTATTCCTCCCTCCTCTATTCCTCCCTCCTCTATTCCTCCCTCCTCTATTCATTCTCTCCTCCTTGTTCTGAAAATCTCAAATCAATTTCCTTCCCTCTCCTCCTTGTGTTGTGTGTCTATGTCTGTGTGTGTGTCTGTGTGTGTGTCTGTGTGTGTGTCTGTGTCTGTGTCTGTGTGTGTGTGTGTGTCTGTGTCTGTGTGTGTGTGTGTGTGTGTGTGTCTGTGTCTGTGTCTGTGTGTGTGTGTGTGTGTGTGTCTGTGTCTGTGTGTGTGTGTCTATGTGTCTGTGTGTGTGTCTGTGTCTGTGTCTGTGTGTGTGTGTCTATGTGTCTGTGTGTGTGTGTGTGTGTGTGTGTCTATGTGTCTGTCTGTCTATGTGTCTGTCTGTCTATGTGTCTATGTGTCTGTCTGTCTGTCTGTCTGTCTGTCTGTCTGTCTGTCTGTCTGTCTGTCTGTCTGTCTGTCTGTCTGTCTGTCTGTCTGTCTGTCTGTCTGTCTGTCTGTCTGTCTGTCTGTCTGTCTGTCTGTGTGTGTGTGTGTGTGTGTGTGTGTGTGTGTGTGTGTGTCTATGTCTGTGTGTGTGTCTATGTCTATGTGTGTGTGTGTGTGTGTGTGTGTGTGTGTGTGTGTGTGTGTGTGTGTGTGTGTGTGTGTGTGTGTGTGTGTGTGTGTGTGTGTCTGTGTCTGTGTCTGTGTCTATGTCTGTGTGTGTGTGTCTATGTCTGTGTGTGTGTGTGTCTATATCTGTGTGTGTGTCTATGTCTGTGTGTGTGTGTCTATGTGTGTGTGTGTGTGTGTGTGTGTCTATGTATGTGTGTGTGTGTGTGTGTGTGTGTGTGTGTGTGTGTGTGTGTGTGTGTGTGTGTGTGTGTATGTCTGTGTGTGTGTGTGTGTGTCTATGTCTGTGTGTGTGTGTGTGTCTACGTCTGTGTCTGTGTGTGTCTGTGTGTGTGTGTGTGTGTGTGTGTGTGTGTGTGTGTGTGTGTGTGTGTGTGTGTGTGTGTGTGTGTGTGTGTGTGTGTCTATGTGTGTGTGTGTGTCTAGTCCCTAACTTGCATGTCAGAGTTGGTGAAGGTGCAGCCGGACAGGTAGTTGGTGTGCATGGCAACCGACTTCTTCTTGGCCGACAAGTTCTCGTCCTTGTCCAATGAGAGAGGGTACACCGAGCACTTATTATCCAATCCCCTGTCAGACAGAAAGAAAGAAAGACACAGACAGACAGACAGACAGACAGACAGACAGACAGACAGACAGACAGACAGACAGACAGACAGACAGACAGACAGACAGACAGAAAGAAAGACACAGACAGACAGACAGACAGACAGACAGACAGACAGACAGACAGACAGACAGACAGACAGACAGACAGACAGACAGACAGACAGACAGACAGATTTGTACGGCGTTACTATAACATCAAGCCAGTACTTTAGCATCAAGCCAATACCTTTCTTGGGGCTAAGGGGTTAAAGGTCAGAGGTTAGAGTCAGACTCACCCACAGGCGATGGCACAGCCAGAGGGGGCGTAGGCACACGCCATCACCCACGTAGTCGGCATGGTCACTGCATGTTCCTAGAACACAGTGTGCATATACATTAACGTAAATAAGCCTGGTTAAGACCGCTCCACCAGGGGACTGGATTAGGCTGCCATTAGTGCACTCATACACACTCAGGCTGCTTTTACTAACCTTATTGGTGGTGAAAGCATCCCATACGATGACCTTCCCATCCTGGTAGACAGAAGACAAGGAAAAGAAGCATACAGTTCACATGGACATACAGGGAGAGATGAGCATTAAATGGCTGGTGAGAACAACATGTTCAGTGTGTCTGAGAATGGAGGAGGCAGGGAGGGAGGAATGAAGAAGGGAGGAGAGAGGGGAGAGAAGGGAAGAAGGGAGGAATGAAGAGGAGGAGTAATTGATGAAAGAGGAGTCAGGGAGTTCAGCACCATGGACAGGGTTGTGACCAAAACACACTAATTACAGTAGAATAGAAGGAGGATAGGGGGATAGGGTGGAGAGGCAGGAGAGAAAGGGGAGGGACAATAGAGGGAGGGAGGAAAGGGGAGCAGTTCATGGCTAAAATGTGGGATGGTGTGTGTGTGTGTGTGTGTGTGTGTGTGTGTGTGTGTGTGTGTGTGTGTGTGTGTGTGTGTGTGTGTGTGTGTGTGTGTGTGTGTGTGTATACCTGTGAGGAGCTGACAATGCGTCGTTTGTCTTTGCACCAGTCCATACAGAGCACCTTGTTGCCATGGCCCTTCAGTGTCCTCCGAGTCTTCATGTTTAACTCACCAAGAGCTTCCGCCTTCTCAGCTACCTTCTCCACTACACACACACACACACACACACGGTTAAAAACTCTAGTAATCACAATGAATTGTCATGTAAATTAATAGATAGGATCTTTATGTGATCACCCTGTTGCAGGAAAACTTTCCTGCAATGCACTGTATTAACTATATTCTGGCCACGGGCAAATCTCTGCACGCCTGGAAATTACATATCAGATGATTTTTGGCATGAATATCAAATTCCATTAGTATATAATAATATAACAGTTGCTGCATAACTTTCATGTTTAGTGTACAGTCAGTAAACATTTTGTGCATCGCGAGGCCCCTCTCCCTCCCATTAAACTTACACTCCACATCGTGCAGCTTCTTCCGCTCCTCCTCGAGCTTCTTCCTCAGCGTCTCGCTCTCCGCCTTCAGCGACTTCAGAGTCTCGCCGCTCGCAAGGCCCTGGCACGCCATCTTTAGAGAGGAGGAACGAAAGAAGGGAACGGGGGAAAGGACAGAAAAGGGAACGGCAACAGCAGACGTTTTTAGTCGCGCGCTGGCTGCCCCCGACAAGGCGGCTCTGCCTTCCTACAGCTGGTGCGTATTCATTACGCCGATTCTGTGGCAAAACGTTTCTTAAACGGAAGCAAACGGAACGAAACGGAGAGAGACCTACCTGACTTCTTCCAATATGAACTCTCGTTTTTGTTTGGACTAATGAATATGCCCCTGATTCTGCTGCCGCGCTGATGTGCTCCTTCTCCCCTCTCTCTCCCGCTCTCCCTGTCTCTTGTCTCACTCGCTCTCTGGCAAGTCTCTACCTCTTTCTCTCTCTCCCTCTTTCTATATCTCTGGTTTTCTTGCCCAAGAGAAGCCACTATGACTGTCTTTGGTAGAAATTGCACTAAATATAGCCTAACTTTCCTCTAAAAATATTAATTTAAATACTTGACAGAAAAATCACATTTTCCTTATTTTATTTTACCACATTGCAGTTTCCTTGTTTAAATGTATGTTATTTTCCTTTGAAAGGTGTATTTGCACCTATTGTTGTTTAGAGAAGTGAAAGACAAGGTGTGTGGATGAGCTGCCAGAGAGAAGGGAGGATAGATAAGATGAGGTGGTGAATTCATCCAGGAATGGTGTGAGTGTGTATGTGTGCACGTGTGTGTGTGTGTGTGTGTGCTGAAAGAGGCTCGCTGCTACGGTATATCAGACAGATAGGGAGGCTGCATTCTCAGATGGGGCCCTCTCCAACCCCCTAAAAATACATCAAGAATCTCAAATCTAGCCCTAAGCCCTGGGAACTTGTGAAGATCTTAAAGGATTGTATTGGTCCAGGATGGAGCAGTTAGATTGGTTAGAGTCAGAGGTTAGAGGTCATGGGTAAAGGGACGTACAATCTCCATGCATAGTGAGCAGTAGTTGATGGGTTCAGTCTTGATGTATAGATTCATCAAGGGGCGGTTCTCCGAGCAGCTGTCACACGGCCCGAAGGTGATGGCCAAAAACGTCTGGTCACACATGGCTGCAGCTGGTTAACCACAGACCTGTTTAGAGGAGAAAAGGAACACAGTGTTAACATTCAGGTATGAGAAATAACACACATACACACTGTTATCGATTCACCTGAAGGGAGCATTGCTATTTTGTGTGTGTGTGTGTGTGTGTGTGTGTGTGTGTGTGTGTGTGTGTGTGTGTGTGTGTGTGTGTGTGTGTGTGTGTGTGTGTGTGTGTGTGTGTGTGTGTGCGTGTGTGTGTGTGTGTTAGAGAGAGATAGTGAGTAAGAGACAGAGCGAGAGGAGAGAGGGAGTGAGTGTGAGTGTGTGTGTGTGTGTGTGTTAGAGAGAGATAGTGAGTAAGAGACAGAGCGAGAGGAGAGGGAATGAGAGAGAGGGAGTGATAGTGTGTGTGTGTGTGTGTGTTAGAGAGAGATAGTGAGTAAGAGAGAGTGAGAGGAGAGAGTGAGTGTGTGTGTGTAGGTGTGTGTGTGCTGACAGCTGTATTGACGATAAGCAGTGGGGAATCTCCCTCCTGCCTGATCCTGCTCAGAGAAGGGGAGAGCAGTAGGCCTAACACTACATTACACACTAGAAATAGAACACTACATTACACACTAGAAATAGAACAGTACATTACACACTAGAAAAAGAACACTACATTACACACTAGAAATAGAACAGTACATTACACACTAGAAATAGAACACTACATTACACACTAGAAATAGAACACTACATTACACACTAGAAATAGAACACTACATTACACACTAGAAATAGAACACTACATCACACACTAGAAATAGAACACTACATTAAACACGAGAAATACAACACTACATTACACACTAGAAATACAACACTACATTACACACTAGAAATAGAACACTACATTACACATTACAAATAGAACACTACATTACACACTAGAAATAGAACACTACATTACACACTAGAAATAGAACACTACATTACACACAGTAGAAATAAAACACTACATTACACACTAGAAATAGAACACTACATTACACACAGTAGAAATAGAACACTACATTACACACAGTAGAAATAGAACACTACATTACACACTAGAAATAGAACACTACATTACACACTAGAAATAGAACACTACATTACACATTACAAATAGAACACTACATTACACACTAGAAATAGAACACTGCATTACACACTAGAAATACAACACTACATTACACACTAGAAATAGAACACTACATTACACACTAGAAATAGAACACTGCATTACACACTAGAAATAGAACACTGCAATCTACACACAATACCCCATAATGACAAAGTGAAAACTGGTTTTTAGAAATTGTTGCAAATAAAAAAAATACAAAAAAACAGAAATACCTTATTTATTCAGACCCTATGCTACGAGACTCGAAATTGAGCTCAGGTGCATTCTGTTTCCATTGATCATCCTTGAGATGTGTTTACAACTTGATTGGAGTCCACCTGTGGTAATTTCAATTGATTGATTGATTGGACATGATTTGGAAAGGCACACACCTGTCTATATAAGGTCCCTCAGTTGACAGTGTATGTCAGAGTAAAAACCAAGCCATGAGGTCGAAAGAATTGTCCGTAGAGCTCCGAGACAGGATTGTGTCGAGGCACAGATCTGGGGAAGGGTACAAAGCATTTCTGCAGCATTGAAGGTCCCCAAGAACAGTGGCCTCCATCATTCTTAAATGAAAAAAGTTTGGAACCACCAAGACTTTTCCTAGAGCTGGACGTCCAGCCAAACTGAGTAATCGGGGGAGAAAGGCCTTGGTCAGGGAGGTGACTCCAGAGTTCCTCTGTGGAGATGGGAGAACCTTCCAGAAGGACAAGCAGCTATGTAGCACTCCACCAATCAGGTTTTTTTGGTAGAGTGGCCAGATGGAAGCCACTCCTCAGTAAAAGGCACATGACAGCCCACTTAGAGTTTGCCAAAAGCCACCTAAAGGACTCTCAGACCATGAGAAACAAGATTCTCTGGTCTGATGAAACCAAGATTGAACTCTTTGGCCTGAATGCCAACGTCACATCTGGAGGAAACCTGGCACCATCCCTACGGTGAAGCTTGGTGGTGGCAGCATCATTCTGTGGGGATGTTTTTCAGCGGCAGGGACTGGGAGAATAGTCAGGATCGGGGCAAAGGTGAACGGAGCAAAGTACAGAGAGATCCTTGATGAAAACCTGCTCCAGAGCTCTCAGGACCTCAGACTGGGGCGAAGGTTCATCTTCCAACAGGACAACAACCCTAAGCACACAGTCAAGACAACGCAGGAGTGGCTTCGGGACAAGTCTCTGAATGTACTTGAGTGACCCAGCCAGAGCCTGGACTTAAACCTGATCGAACATCGCTGGAGAGACCTGAAAATAGCTGTGCAGCAACGTTCCCCATCCAACCTGACAGAGCTAGAGAGGATCTGCAGAGAAGAATGGGAGAAACTCACCAAATATAGGTGTGCCAAGCTTGTAGCGTCATACACAAGAAGACTCAAGGCTGTAATCGGTGCCAAAGGTGATTCAACAAAGTACTGAGTAAAGGGTCAGAATACTTAGTACCAGTCAAAAGTTTGGACACAGTTACTCATTCAAGGGGTTTTCTTTATTTTTACTATTTTCTACATTGTAGAATAATAGTGAAGACATCAAAACTATGAAATAACATGAAATCAGTAAATCAAAATATATTTTATATTTGAGATTCTTCAAAGTAGCCACCCGTTGCCTTGATGACAGTATTGGCCAACTGGAAAGTGTCTTCACGGACATTTTCAAACTGAGTCTGTAATACCAACATGTTTCAAGCAGACCACCATAGTCCCTGTGCCCAAGAACACTAAAGTAACCTGCCTAAATGACTACTGACCCGACCCGTCTGTAAATGACTACCGACCCGTCTGTAGCCATGAAGTGCTTTGAAAGGCTGGTCATGGCTCACATCAACACCAGTATCCCAGAAACCCTAGACCCACTCTAATTTGTATACCACCCCAACAGATCCACAGATGACGCAATCTCTATTGCACTCAACACTGCCCTTTCCCACCTAGACAAAAGGAACACCTATGTGAGAATGCTATTCATTGACTACAGTTCAACACCATAGTGCCCTCAAAGCTCATCACTAAGATAAGGACCCTGGGACTAAACACCTCCCTCTGCAACTGGATCCTGGACTTCCTGACAGGCCGCCCCAAGGTGGTAAGGGTAGGTAACAACACATCTGCCACACTTATCCTCAACACAGGGGCCCCTCAGGGGTGCATGCTCAGTCCCCTCCTGTACTCCCTGTTCACTCATGACTGCATGGCCAGGCACGACTCCAACACCATCATCAAGTTTGCCGATGACACAACAGTGGTAGGCCTGATCACCGACAACGATGAGACAGTCTATAGGGAGGTCAGAGACCTGGTCGTGTGGTGCCAGGACAACAACCTCTCCCTCAACGTGATCAAGACAAAGGAGATGATTGTGGACTACAGAAAAAGGAGGACCCAAGCACGCCCCCATTCTCATCAACGGGGCTGTAGTGGAACAGGTTGAGAGCTTCAAGTTCCTTGGTGTCCACATCACCAACAAACTATCATGGACCAAACACACTAAGACAGTCGTGAAGAGGGCATGACAAAGCCTATTCCCCCTCAGGAGACTGAAAAGATTTGGCATGGGTCCTCAGATCCTCAAAAGGTTCTACAGCTGCAACATCGAGAGCATCCTGACTGGTTGCATCACTGCCTGGTATGGCAACTGCTCGGCCTCCAACCGCAAGGCACTACAGAGCGTAGTGCGTACGGCCCAGTACATCACTGGGGCCAAGCTTCCTGCCATCCAGGACCTCTATATCAGGCGGTGTCAGAGGAAGGCCCTAAAAATTGTCAAAGACTCCAGCCAGCCTAGTCATAGACTGTTCTCTCTGCTTCTGCACGGCAAGCGGTACCGGAGCGCCAGGTCGAGGTCCAAAAGGCTTCTTAACAGCTTCTACCCCCAAGCCATAAGACTCCTGACCAGCTTATCAAAGGGCTACCCAGACCCCTCTTTTACACTGCTGCTACTGTCTGTTTATAATCTATGTATAGTCACTAACTCTACCTACATGTACATATTACCTCAATTACCTCAACTAACCGGTGCCCCCGCAATTTGACTTATTTTACTGCTGCTGTTTAATTATTTGTTACTTTTATTTTCTATTTTTTTCCTTAACACTCCCCCCCTTAACTTCTTAAAGCATTGTTGGTTAAGGGCTTGTAAGTAAGCATTTCACTGTAAGGTCTACTACACCTGTTGTATTCAGCGCATGTGACAAATTAGTAAAAATAAAGAAAAACCCCAGAATCCTGAAAAACCCTGTGTCAAAAATTTGGACTGGTACTGTATGTAAATGTAATATTATTATTTTTTTAAATAAATGAGCAAAAATGTATAAAACCTGTTTTTGCTACGTCATTATGGAGCATTGTGTGTAGATTGATGAGGGGAAAAAACTATTTAATCAATTTTAGAATCAGGCTGTAACCTAACAAAATGTGGAAAAAGTCAAGGGGTCTGAATACTTTCCAAAGGCACTGTATATACTATATTGTGGGCTGTAAGACATACACAGTTCTAGAGATAAACACACAATTCTAGAAATAGAACTATATTATTAGGAAGTTAGTAGCTGCCATTGTGCCGTTGAGCAGGCCGCTTGCTGCTATATGGGAAGGGCCCGTAAGTAAGCATTTCACTGTTAGTCTGTACCTGTTGTTTACATCTGACAAGAAACATTTGATTATATTAGAATATAACCCCTACACAACTCCAGGTTGACCTTGTGCTCATCCCACAATTGCCATTTTTGTTCCTGTCTTGTCTGCCTATTGTCTGAACCATGGGTCTGAGGGGTATACTACAAAGCAGGTTCAAAAAGTTAGCCAGCTAACTTTGATAAATAACTATTGGTTTTCTGGTTAATCATTTGTTTTACTTATGATCGGCCTTTGTGTTTTTGGTTGTTGAGTAAATTAGAGTAGGAGACCATGCCCATTTACAAAACTAACATGAATATTTCTAAATATTTAGGTAAGTTAGCTGGGTAACTCATTGATCCTAGGTTGATATGTAGTATATTTGTTATATGCTAGCCATGTGACTATTTTGATCAGTAGCCTTAGGAATGCAGGATGCGCTGCTCCCAACCCCCAGGACACCACGGAAACACATAACAACATACAGACACTTCCGAGGAGCACAAGGTCAACCACAATGCAGCACCCCTGGAGCTATGTGGGGGTTATGCTGGAGCGAGTGCCTTGCTCTTGGGCACAACGGGAGTGGATGGTACCCACAAACTTCCTATACTACTGTACACTGTTCCGTACTGTACTAGCCACATGCTTAAAATAGAGACTGAGAAATAGGCTTTAGTGTTACAGTGCTGATAGTGATCCACCTAACCCTAAGCCCTATACAGTCCATGTATGGCTTTTCAGTGGTTTATCAAATTCTCAAAGTAATATCCTAAATACATTGCTGAAGGCCATGTATATTGAATTATAACTAAGTCAACACCTTGCCATTATTTAAAATCAGTCAATCTCATATTGTACATGCTTACAGACCTGATATGCTTTAAATATAAAAAAATAGCTGACCAACTGTTTCCAACACAACTGCATGACATCATCATAACAAATGTATAATATAGTTCTTACCTAATGAGGGAAGTTGGTTTGTCTGTCAGACGGTATGCTATCCTGAGGAGACAGTGTTGTCCAGCGTTAGTTAGTTAGAGGACTGGAGGCCAGGGACAGAGAGGGAACACTAAGCTACTTACCAAGGGCTTTGACCACGCCACAGTATTACCCTCAGGTACAGACCAGGGCCACATCCCAAATGGCACCATATCCCCTTTAAAGTGCACTTCTTATGTCCAGAACCCGATGGCCTGGTCAAAAGTAGTGCACTAGAAAGAGAATAAAGTTCCATTTGGGATGAAGCCCAAAGTATTAGGACTGGATAGAAGCTGTCTCTAATCACTGGTCCAAGGTCAGATTGTTTCACATCCACTAATGGTAAATGTTATTGTTGGTGGTAAGGGCTGTATTACTTGTTCAGGCTATAGGTCAGCTAGCCACTGAACGGTCTGAGGGCAGAAATAGTTCACGTATTTAATATGAACTTAAAGCTCAAATTCCATGGCATAATGCTTATAATAATACAATAATATAATAACTGCTATTATTTTCATAACCCATTCATGACCACAGCTTGCTTTTGGCTTTGGACAAAAAAACAAACAAATATTTTCAGTGCTGAATTCCTTTATTTGTCTTTTACAGGGTTTGACAATTTAAACGTATTCCAAGTTTCTTAATGGTGAACACATTCACTAAGTACAGCTACCAGGAATTATACACACAGTCCAGTTCTCCTGATGTACACACGGGAGGAGAGAGGACAAAGAAGTGAATAGAAGCGAGGAGATGGAGGAGAAGAGCAGAGTTTCAGCATCTCTACCACAGGTGGACTGTATGAAGTCTTCAGATCATTAGGTCAATGAGATGTGTTGGTTAGTGATGATGTCGTGACTTCATGTGATACTTTAGCATTGACCTCAATTGTCAAAACCATAAAAAGGGAGATTTTAAGTATCTATTTTAAGAACCATCTGGAGATGTTAAAATGTACATCTCAAATGAGGTGAAGACCGGTCGTACCACAGAGTGTCTACATGAACAAGCCTGTCTGAGGCACACGGCATCTACAGAGTGGGACACTATAAGGGGAAGGGGAGAGCGGGACATCTACACTGCTTAAAGAAGGCTAATCATAGAAATGGACTAAGGGTACATACCAAATGGCACCCTATTCCCTATGGGCCCTGGTCAAAAGCTGTGCACTATCTAGTGAATATGGTAACATTTGGGATAGTCACTAAGACTATAGCCTTCTACTGTTTAAATGACTACAGCTAGATGACCTCTCTGGAGGAACATAGACCACATGATGATCAAAGAAATTAGAATCATATCAGATAGGTTAAGGGCAGACAGAGCTAACTTTATCAGCGTTTATTAAACTTGTTCAGTAAATATTTCAAAAAGTGCAACTAGACAGAAAGCAAAACAATCCTTCCATCCCAGCCTCTGAAATAAGATCTAAGGACAACTTGTCAAAACATTCAATAATAATAATGCTACTTTTTAAAACAGTAGTTGTGTAACAGACAGACAAAGACAGGAGATGATAGTGTTTTTAAAATCATATGTAAGGCTTTGTCCCAAACATGAGTAACAATGAAGTCATCCTATATGTATGATCAATAACAGCTCTAAAACATTCACAAGGGTAAAACCTGCAGTATTGCCAGTATCATTTTCCAGTATCGTCCAAGATGCAGATTTACATTTTAGATCTGGTATCACTACACACATGTTGAACAACCTAAAACGTATTCCTAAAAATCCTTCATTAAAATGCAACGCTGCAAAAATGTAACAAAAAGGCCATTTTTAATTTTTATACAATACACTCATGGTGGTCCCAATAATAAATATATGATTATTAATTAAATTGCATCACAAAACAAGTTTAAACATGAATTTGACTCCTACATCAATGATAGTAATAATAATAATATGTTTTTCTGAGTCGCGTGTCTCTATAGGCCAGGTAACAAAGTTCAAAGGGTCAGGGTTGGTAGGCAAATAAAGGTCACGGTAAATAATAAGATTCACGGTAAAATAAGGTTGAAGGTTAAACAATAAGGTTGATGGTTAAATAAAGTTGGTGGTTGATGAGCAGTTAGGGTATGGGTGAACACTGATGGCACAAGTAAGGAAGAGAGGCAACGATGATGATAAATGTAGTTCTATCCTTTCTGTCCCTCAGCGGTTGACCAGTCAGAGAGGTTAGAAGGGCCTTAGTAGTAGTGAATAGAATGTTTGTAGATCTTCTTTGATTCTATAGAACATCTGGCAGAATGTCTGGTTCTATAGAAGCCACAGTCATGTGACCTAGTGTCCAATGTCGCCCTCTACTGGTCACTTTCTGGTGCTGAGCAACAACATGGCTGCTTTCTCTAAAAGTAGAGCCATGAAAACAGATTTGGCTGATGTTGGGACACAGTGAAGAGGTGGTTGGGGAGACAGTGAAGGAGTTGTTAGAGTAGGTTAGTAGGGAATGAAAGACGGGGGTACGAGTTAGAGTAGGTTAGAGTAGAGACTGTAGCCAGGGCATGTAATAGTTTGTCTACAAAGAAGTGATTTAGTTTCTGGAGTAAAGCTGGCATGACAGCATTATCATACAGGCTGTAGGGAAAAACATTCAAGACATGGTTGCTATTGAGTCTAAATGTGATGGATTATGAGAGCAACTACAGTAAAACAGACTGGCTCAGTGGTAACCAGGTTTAGTAACACGCACAACCTCCTTTCCAAGGCTATAATACTGAAAGGAATACCTACAGATCTTGTCCATCATAACGTACAGAGAGTGGAGCAGACAGAGGGGTGGGGTGAGGACATGTAGATATTTAGAAGTGAAGATATGTAGTAGTTGGTACTGCAGGAGTTCCAACTGTTGTCCGCAGCCCCATTTTGATATATAAAAAAAAAAAGATCACGACTCCAACGCTAATGTAAACTTATTGTTTTAGCTGATTTAGTTCCTGGTCTTGTCCACTCTGTTCTAATGAGGCCTGTGGCCATTGTGGAGGGAAACAGAAGACACATACGTGTTCCTGAGAGTCTTATCTTTCAGTGATGGGGTCATAATATTTTGTATCTTGAACCATTTAAAAGATAGAGCCACATTTGTAGGAAGAAAACAGAAACCGCTCTGTTTATTACAACTGTATCTAGAGGCTACCGAAGGTTACCGACGTAACCCTGGTTCTATGAACAAAGCGCGGTTTTATTGTATTTTTGTTCAACCCCATTTTTTAAAAATCAGGCGCCCCCACATGTGGCCGCGACCAATAGTTTTGGGAAACGCTGTGGTAGTGGATATGTAGGATCCAGTGTGCTTCTGTTTTTAACAACAGTCACTAGTGTGTGTGTGTGTGTGTGTGTGTGTGTGTGTGTGTGTGTGTGTGTGTGTGTGTGTGTGTGTGTGTGTGTGTGTGTGTGTGTGTGTGTGTGTGAGTTAGTGAGTCCTCTGTAGGGGTTTTGGAACCAAAGTACTTAGTTAAAGTGGAGAAGCAAGTACAGTAGCTGAAGCCGTCTAAACCTGATAGTTTTATACCCATACCTATCTAAACTACTCGTCCAGTCTAGCCCTCTATTGCAAGTCTAATCCTCTATCTATTTCAACCTCTGTTCCAGTCTAATCCTCTATTTCAACCTCTGTTCCAGTCTAATCCTCTATTTCAACCTCTGTTCCAGTCTAATCCTCTATTTCAACCTCTGTTCCAGTCTAATCCTCTATTTCAACCTCTGTTCCAGTCTAATCCTCTATTTCAACCTCTGTTCCAGTCTAATCCTCTATTTCAACCTCTGTTCCAGTCTAATCCTCTATTTCAACCTCTGTTCCAGTCTAATCCTCTATTTCAACCTCTGTTCCAGTCTAATCCTCTATTTCAACCTCTGTTCCAGTCTAATCCTCTATTTCAACCTCTGTTCCAGTCTAATCCTCTATTTCAACCTCTGTTCCAGTCTAATCCTCTATTTCAACCTATGTTCCAGTCTAATCCTCTATTTCAACCTCTGTTCCAGTCTAATCCTCTATTTCAACCTCTGTTCCAGTCTAATCCTCTATTTCAACCTCTGGTGCAGCGGTGCTAAAGTGCAGATCTACTAGAGAAGCAGGTTACACAGGACAAAGCTACGGCAGAGAGATCTTAAAGCACAATACATCATGAGCTAAACAAATAAAAAGCTACATTAAATAGTGCTAATTAAATGAGACTAGATAGATCATCTGCTATAGACATAATTCTAATACTACAGGACTCTAGTGGTCTTTCCATGGCCATACTTCTCTCCGGTCTGGAAAGCTGGAGAGATAAGCCTACATGTCGATGGTATCCATGTTTTCTGTCTGCAAAGAAAAACGTATTCTAGGAAAGGGAGTGAGATAAATGCAATAAATAAAACACCCTAGCGTGATATATATATATTAATATTTATATGTATTTATATATGTATAAAATTATGGTACAGACAATGGGTACTGCACTTGGCTTGACTGTATTCAGTGGGTGAGTAGATAACAATGTACTCAAAACTGATGCTAGCTAGATAACTGTAGAAGCGCTAGCATCCTATCATAACACAACAGATGCTAGCTGAGCTTAGCTGAAGGAGCTAGCTAGCTGTGATGCTAGCCCTGGACAGCTAGCTTAAGTGTACCGTAATACATTCCTATGGGAGAACCGGACTGCTAGAAAACACTACACTATTGAGAAGAGAACAAAGAGGAGAAAAGAGGACTGGGGGAACACGGTACTCGGTCTTAAATGGGGTTGTAGGTGGGGAGTGTAGCTTAGTAAAAGGGGGTAAGATAGGAGAAAAGGTGGCCTGTAGCGGTGCATTCTCTTAGAGTTGAGCATTTGTACACGCGGAGGAGGATGGGCTTTCAACTACTGACATAAAGACTACCGTAGGGTGGAAGCTGAGCGTGTGTATGTGTGTGTGTGTACTGTATGTAAGTGTTTGGATGTGTTAGGAAGAGAATGGTTTGTGTATGCATGTGATTGCATGCCTATGTATAGCCTATCTATTAGTCGTGTATGTGTTAGACGCGGGTAAGGAAGGCTAGGTTGAGGGAGCCTGGTATTTGGATAGTCTCCAGGGCCAGAGAGGAGGGGTTGAAAGGGAAGGTGACTGGGTAGATGATCTTAGTGTCCATCAACAGCTGAGGAGTCTCACAGCGGTCCCGCAAACGAGTCTGACAGACAGAGACAGAGAGAGAGAGAGAGAGAGACAGAGAGAGAGAGACAGAGAAAGAGACAGAGAGAGAGACAGAGAGAGAGACAGAGAGAGAGAGAGAGATGGAGATACAGAGAGGGAGAAACAAAGAGGGAGCGAAGGAGAGGGAGAGAGAAAATATATACATTAGTTACAGTTACTTATATGCAGAGACTGACAGACAGACACAGACAGGCAAACAGACTGACTGACAGACAGACACAGACAGACAGACAGGTCATACCTGTATGGTTCGTATGAAGGTAACAGACACCCTCTCTTCAAACTCGTTGACTGGAGTGTACAGGTTCAACACCTTTACAATCTGGGAACACAGAAACACAGAGACAAACTTCATTAGTTGAACCTTGAACTATTAACTCAACTGATGCCCTGTCCCATTCTCCGCAGTGATTGGGCTTGACTGGTAAATTGAGTACCTGAGGGCTGGGATTGGTTAGTTCAGTACCTGAGTGGTAGAGAGGGCTGTGATTGGTTAGTTCAGTACCTGAGGGGTAGAGAGGGCTGTGATTGGTTAGTTCAGTACCTGAACAGGAGCACGGAGAGGCCGACGGAGGGACGCACCGCTGATCGGGGGACGCAGATACGCAGCAGCGGAAGGACATGGAAACTTGGACATAGAGGCATCCACCGAGAGCGAATTCCCTACAGACAGTGACTCCAGCTACCATGGCACACAGTCCGTTTTTTTAGCCCGGAAGCAACAGAGGGCTCCACGAAAGAAAAGAAACGATGCAGGAGAGTCAAGCGGTCGAAGAGACCAGGAACACAGGCCGTGGACACGGAGCTACAGCAGGACGCGGTAATTAACCTCTCCAAAAAATACCTTACTGACGCTCAAGTCTCAGTCTTATCTAAGGGCCTCTCTTTTGTACCTACATGTACAGATAAACCATTCGATATGAAAGTAGATCTGTTTAAATTTTTTCGCAAGATTAAACTTAAGCATGTGTTTTCGCAAAACACTGATTCGGGCCTAATAACACATCAAAGAACTGGTACCATTTTAAGCCCAAAAGCAAATTCTGTCCCATGGTTAACAACTCCTCGATTAATACCTATTGTAGGTTAGTCAAACAAGAAGCCATGTCAGTATATACGAGACAAACAAACCACATTCAGAAGAACCTCACTAGAACAGAAGAACAGGCACTCAATGAATTAATGAAAGATTCATCTTTGGTTTTAAAACCTGCAGATAAGGGGGTGCTGTGGTTGTTTTAGACTATGAAAAATATAAATTAGAAATTCAGAGACAACTCAGCAATGAACGTTTCTATAGAAAACTGAGTGTTGATCCCACACAGGTGTTCCAAAGGGATATATGCTCTAATCTGGGGCCCTATTAAACAACCTCATCTCAAAACCTGAATATGAATATCTTTGTTGTAAATGTGCCATACGTCCATGCTTATACAATTTACCGAAATGACACAAACCTAAAACACAACAAGGCAACTATCCAGGCAGACCAGTGGTTGCAGGAATAGGCTCAATGCTAGAGCCATTGTCGAACTTTGTAGACTCTTTTTATTAAATCTCATGTGCATTCATTGCCATCATATGTAAAAGACTCTATAGACTTCATAAACAGGATCTCACCAATAACGGGTTTAACAGAAGACTGTATTTTGGTCACATTAGATGTCGAGAGTCTATATACCAGCATTCCCCATGTGGGGGGGCTGGCAGCACTAGCACACTATCTGGGAGACAGAGATACTAATGAATATCCACCAACAAACTTCATTCTAGAGTTGGCTGAATATGTTTTGACGTATAACTATTTCAGGTTTGATGATGAATACTACCTCCAAACGAATGGAACATCGATGGGCTCTACATTCGCTCCGAGCTATGCTAACCTCTATATGGGTCTTTTTGAAGAACGTTTTGTTAATAATGAAAACGAGAATCCATTTTTGAATAAAGTCCTGAAGTGGTATCGATATATTGACGACATGTTTTGTATATGGGAAGGAACTGAACAAGAGCTGTCAGATTTTATGGCACTACTCAATGACATTGACCCCAATCTCAAATTCACTATTGAACGTGACACTCAACGTGTTCATTACCTCGATATGTGGATTGAGAAATCAAATGGAACCCTGTTTACAACTCTGTATAGAAAAGAAACGGACAGAAATACTCTATTACAGGGGGACAGCTTCCACCCTGAGCCATTAAAAAGTCGACTTCCAAGAAGCCAGTTTTTCAGACTGCGCCGTATCTGCCACTCCACAGAGGATTATCTAGAAAAAGCAGCAGAGATGCGCATGAGGTTTCTAAGAGGCTATTCGTCACAATGTGTGGATGAAGCTCATCATTTGGAAAAAACACGAGATGAACTGCTACAACAAAGACCCGCTAAAGAACCCTCCGTAATGTTCACAACCACATATACTTTGAATTCGCCAAAAGTGGGAGGTGTGGTCAAGAAACACTGGCATATTTTATCATCGGACCCAGCTTTGCCGGCTGAATTTAAATATCCACCACTTATTGTGTATAGGAGAGGTCGTAATTTACGCGATAAATTGGTTCACGCCAACTGCAAGCCACAAAAGAAAATCAGCCAAGCTCTTTTACGCCCTCTACCAAATGGTAGCTATAAATGCAGAAGATGCGCACAGTGCAACAATAGGATGACGTGTGAATATTTCTGCCACCCACACACAGGAAAACGGTTCCAAATAAATGACATTATTACGTGTTCCACCACCCATGTTATTTACATTATTAAATGTCCATGTGGGCTGTGCTATGCCGGTAAAACCTCCCGCTCTCTCAAACAGAGAATTAGTGAACATAAAAGTTCAATCAGGAGAAACGTCAGGGATTATCCAGTCGCTGTACATTTCAATGATCTGAAGCATGACATTTCTACCTTTTAGATTTTGTGGCATAGAGAAAGTTAAGATATCAGACAGGGGAGGGGATATTAATAATACTCTGAGTAAAAGAGAATGTTTTTGGATTTTCACCCTCCAGACATTATTTCCTAAAGGACTTAATGATGAAATGCCTATGTATGTTATGTTGTGAATTTGAACATGAAATATGTGTCTATTGTAGATTACTCTGATGTTTTTCGTACGATGTACCCAATGACTAATGTAAACTTGCTATGTCCTCATTGAGGTTTTACAGAAGTGTTCAATACGCCTTATTTATACACTTTTGTAATATTTATGAAATGCATATTGTTATATTTGGTAGCACTTATTTGTTTTTCCTTTGCCTCCAACCCCCTTCGATGTGTAGAACGGATGTGGGTGGGGCCAGGTCTACATAAGGGTGCAGATTTTAAAAAATCACAAAAGCTCTGATGAAGGCCGTGAGGCCGATACGTAAAGATTATTAAATATCGGTGATACTATCAAGAGCAGTGTGCGGTTTCCTTTTTCCTTCATCTAGTACCTGAGTGGTAGAAAGGGCTCTAATTGGTTAGTTTAGTACATGAGCAGAATAGTGAGCTGTGATTGGTTACCTGAGATGTGGACAGGCTGTTGCACATGGAGCAGATGGCCTCGGCGTCTTCGTCCGTCTTCTTCTTGACTTGCAGCAGCTGAGCAGCCTGAATCAGAGGCTCCAGAGTCTCCTTGGCTCCACACAGCATCAGAGACTTGTCACGCAGCCACTCCTCCAGCTGACTCACGTTATACCTGGTACACCACATTATATACGTTACACACACACACTCTATAAAACACATTAGACACAGTCTGTCTATACATACTAAGACATGACAGCCTCTCTGAACCCACCTGATCTGCATGCCTTTGCTCCAGGAGCACATGTCTTTACGCAGCAGCAGATTGTTGAGAGTCACAGCTCCAATGATGTAGAACTGCTGCTTCACAACCTGGGGTCAGAACACAACCAGGGGTCAGGGTCAGAACACAACCAGGGGTCAGAACACAACCAGGGGTCAGGGTCAGAACACAACCAGGGGTCAGAACACAACCAGGGGTCAGGGTCAGAACACAACCAGGGGTCAGAACACAACCAGGGGTCAGAACACAACCAGGGGTCAGGGTCAGAACACAACCAGGGGTCAGAACACAACCAGGAGTCAGAACACAACCTGGGATCAGGGTCAGAACACAACCAGGGGTCAGAACACAACCATGGGTCAGAACACAACCAGGGGTCAGAACACAACCAGGGGTCAGAACACAACCAGGGGTCAGAACACAACCAGGGGTCAGGATCAGAACACAACCAAGGGTCAGAACACAACCAGGGGTCAGGGTCAGAACACAACCAGGGGTCAGGGTCAGAACACAACCAGGGGTCAGAACACAACCAGGGGTCAGGGTCAGAACACAACCAGGGGTCAGAACACAACCAGGGGTCAGAACACAACCAGGGGTCAGAACACAACCAGGGGTCAGAACACAACCAGGGGTCAGGGTCAGAACACAACCAGGGGTCAGGGTCAGAACACAACCAGGGGTCAGGGTCAGAACACAACCAGGGGTCAGGGTCAGAACACAACCAGGGGTCAGGGTCAGAACACAACCAGGGGTCAGAACACAACCAGGGGTCAGAACACAACCAGGGGTCAGGGTCAGAACACAACCAGGGGTCAGAACACAACCAGGGGTCAGGGTCAGAACACAACCATGGGTCAGGGTCAGAACACAACCAGGGGTCAGACACACGGACCTGTTTGATGAGTTCAGGGTCGGTGCCGTGCTGACACATGGTGGAGTGGAAAGCGCTGAGCTGACGTAAGATGGATTCCAGCGTGTAGGTTCCCTCGTCAGCGATGCTCGATGTCCGTTTACGCAGACCGGTCGGCTTAACCCCCGACACACCCTGGATGGTCTCATGCTCCAACATACCAGAGACTGGGACACACACACACACACACACACACACACACACACACACACACACACACACACACACACACACACACACACACACACACACACACACACACACACACACACACACACACAGTACACGTTAGTGGTTGGATGTTCACCCACCCACACACCACACAGTGGCGCAGCGGTCTAAGGCCCTGCATCTCAGTGCAAGAGGCTTCACTACATTCCCTGGGTCGAATCCAGGCTGTATCACATCCGGTCGTGATTGGTAGTCCCACAGGGCGGCGAACAATTGGCCCAGCGTCATCCGGGTTTAGCCGTCATTGTAAATAAGAATTTGTTCTTAACTGGCTTGCCTAGTTAAATAAAGGTTACATTCAATTCAATAAAAACACACACACACACACACACAGCGTGGTGGACTCACCAATCATGGGCTGTAGGATGTTCTCCATGCATTTGATGAGCTGCTGGTAGATCTGAATGGCCAGGTCACTGAGGACCTGACGGTACTCAGCCAGGTCAAAGTTAGACAGGCAGTGATCATTCTGCTTAGGAGTGTTGTGCTTCATAAACGACTGCAGGAACAGAGAGGAGGAGGAAGAGAGAGAAACAGATACAAACACACAAGTTGGAGCATCGCAAGAATAAAGTGTTTCTGTGTTTTGGGGTGTACCTCACCGCCGCTGTACCGTTTCAGACTGTCTGTGTGTGTGTGTGTGTCGGTCTGTAAGCATTTGTTTGAGTATTTGTGTGTGTGTGTGTGTGTGTGTGTGTGTGTGTGTGTGTGTGTGTGTGTGTGTGTGTGTGTGTGTGTGTGTGTGTGTGTGTGTGTGTGTGTGTGTGCGCTGGGTCCGGTCTCACCTCATCACCGCTGTACTGTTTGAGACAGTGTAGGAAGCGGCAGGTGTTGGACAGCCAGAAGGAGACCGTCTCAAAGTCATCCCCCCGTTTCTGACAGAGATAAAATTACAATATAGTTAGTGTAATTACAGTGTTACTACACAAGTATAGGAGCAACTTAATGTAGTTTTACTGACATCATAGGGTGTGCGCCCCAAATGACATCCTTCCTATACCATATATAGAGCACTACTTTAAACCAGAGCCCTACGCACCTTGAGTATCTTCTTGATGCTGTTGATGGTGGATGTGAGCAGCGTCCTGACCTTCTGGTCATCGTTGACATAGTCAGCATGCCTCAGACACATGAAGAGGATGTAGGCTGGCAGGCCTGGGATCAGATTTACCGCTACACCACGAGGCTTCAACTCTGTTACAGATAATTGACTGTTACAATAGACTATTGGATTATCTATGTATATGCCTGTATCTATGTATAAACAGAAAAACTGCTCTCTAACACTCATAGAGAGGTAGAGAGAGAGGTAGAGAAAGAAAGGTAGAGGTAGAGAGAGAGGTGGTGAGAGAGAGAGAGGTGGTGAGAGAGAGAGAGAGCTGGTGAGAGAGAGAGCGAGAGAGCTGGTGAGAGAGAGAGAGAGAGAGCTGGTGAGAGAGAGAGAGAGAGAGAGCTGGTGAGAGAGAGAGCTGGTGAGAGAGAGAGCTGGTGAGAGAGAGAGCTGGTGAGAGAGAGAGAGAGAGAGAGAGAGCTGGTGAGAGAGAGAGAGCTGGTGAGAGAGAGAGAGAGAGGTGGTGAGAGAGAGAGAGAGAGAGGTGGTGAGAGAGCTGGTGAGAGAGAGAGAGAGCTGGTGAGAGAGAGAGAGGTGGTGAGAGAGAGAGAGAGAGAGGTGGTGAGAGAGAGAGAGAGGTGGTGAGAGAGAGGTGGTGAGAGAGAGAGAGAGGTGGTGAGAGAGAGAGGTGGTGAGAGAGAGAGAGAGGTGGTGAGAGAGAGAGGTGGTGAAAGAAAGAGAGAGGTGGTGAGAGAGAGAGAGGTGGTGAGAGAGAGAGAGGGGTGGTAAGAGAGAGAGAGAGAGGTGGTGAGAGAGAGGTGGTAAGAGAGAGAGAGAGAGAGAGAGAGAGAGAGAGAGGTGGTGAGAGAGAGGTGGTGAGAGAGAGAGAGAGAGAGAGAGGTGGAGAGAGAGAGAGAGAGAGAGGTGGTGAGAGAGAGAGAGAGAGGTGGTGAGAGAGAGAGGTGGTGAGAGAGAGAGGTGGTGAGAGAGAGAGAGAGAGAGAGGTGGTGAGAGAGAGAGAGAGAGAGAGAGAGGTGGTGAGAGAGAGAGAGGTGGTGAGAGAGAGAGAGGTGGTGAGAGAGAGAGGTGGTGAGAGAGAGAGAGAGAGAGAGAGAGAGAGAGGTGGTGTGAGAGAGAGAGAGAGAGAGAGGTGGTGAGAGAGAGAGAGAGAGGTGGTGAGAGAGAGAGAGAGAGAGAGAGAGGTGGTGAGAGAGAGAGAGAGAGAGGTGGTGAGAGAGAGAGAGAGAGAGAGGTGGTGAGAGAGAGAGAGGTGGTGAGAGAGTTAAAAGAGAGTGCAAGATTGAGAATGGTTAGAGGTCAGAGTGGAGGTTACATACCCAGTATGAGGTTCTTAACCAGTTTCAGCTCATCCTCCTTCTTGTACTCCAACATTCCCTGGAAGTCTTTCTCGCGACGAGGAATGTTCACCGGACGGACCGTCTCTTCAACCATCTGACCCGGAGATATAGTCTCAACATGGCCAGCTAGACACACACACACACATAAACACACACACACACGGTCAGATATACACAAATTCAGGTCCAACAGACACCCGTCTACACAGACGGTCAGGTGCGTCTCCTTCCTTACCTCCCATTTCTCCAATCTTCTTCGAGAACACCTTCAGCTGTTTCTTAAGCTTACGGATAGTTTTATCCTGCTTCTCCAGCTGTTCCATGAGGTCCTGAGAGAGAGAGATAGAGAAAGAGAGGTGAGGTTGGCAATAGTCCATCAGTTTATCAAAGCGAAGGGATCAGCGGTCAAACAGGAAGCTGACAATGATCAAAGTTCAGACAAAAACAGGCTCCCTTACCTAGTGGGTTGGAGAGAGAGAGGGGGTTGATTTAAAATAGGGGGTACTTATTTGGTCCTCTGTGGGGTTAGAGAGAGGGGGGGTGCTAATTTGAAACAAGGCCTGGCTGTATGTTAACAGAGAGAAGAGGTGCTGGGTTTAACACATTGACCTCCTGTGTGAGTTAGAGAGAAGAGGTGCTCTGCTGGATTTGTCTGTTGTGGGTTAACAGAGTTAGAGTAGAAATCTGACACACACCAAACTCTGTTAGTGGTCACACACGTGCAGAGAAACACACACAATGTCCTTAGACTCGACATACAACCATCCGTCGTAATATGTTGACTTTGGCGCTGCGATATGCTGTTGGATCCTCGGTCCTCAGCATCTCCTGTTAGGTGACATCCACACACATCAGAGGGTGTTCTCACAGGACACACACATCAGAGGGTTCTCACAGGACACACACATCAGAGGGTTCTCACAGGACACACACATCAGAGGGTGTTCTCACAGGACACACACATCAGAGGGTTCTCACAGGACACACACATCAGAGGGTTCTCACAGGACACACACATCAGAGGGTGTTCTCACAGGACACACACATCAGAGGGTTCTCACAGGACACACACATCAGAGGGTTCTCACAGGACACACACATCAGAGGGTTCTCACAGGACACACACATCAGAGGGTTCTCACAGGACACACACATCAGAGGGTTCTCACAGGACACACACATCAGAGGGTGTTCTCACAGGACACACACATCAGAGGGTGTTCTCACAGGACACACACATCAGAGGGTGTTCTCACAGGACACACACATCTGGGTGGTGTCGAACACACACGCCCCCTCAGTAAAACAGTAACTATGACAGTACCACTAGCGACCAATAAGGGAAGTGCTGGTTGATGGCAGCAGGTTGTCCTGGTGGGGCCAGTGATCTGGTCTGAGTATGTGTGTTTTTTTTCATTCATCTATGACCTTTTGAATGCTTAAATCATTTCGTAAAAGTATTACAATTTGTGTTTTAAAATGTGTGTGTGACTGCATGTGTGTGTGACTGCATGTGTGTGTGACTGCATGTGTGTACACGTTTGCATGTTTGTAAGCGTGTGAATACACTGGGTGTACAAAACATTAAGGACACCTTCCTAACATTGAGTTGCCCCCCCCTTTTCCCCTCAGAACAGCCTTAATTTGTTAGGATTCGTAAGCGTTCCACAGGGATGCTGGCCCATGTCGACTCCAATGTGTGAAAAACCCAGCAGTGTTGCAGTTCTTGACACAAACCGGTGCGCCTGGCACCTACCACCATACCTTGTTCAAAGGCACTTAAATATTTTGTCTCGCCCATTCACCCTCTGAATGGAACACACACACACAATCCATGTCTGAATTGTTTAAATCCTTCCTTAAACTGTCTCCTCCCCTTCATCTATACTGATTGAAGTGGATTTAACAAGTGACATCAATAAGGGATCATAGCTTTCACCTGGATTCACCTGAACAGTCTATGTCATGGAAAGAGCAG
The DNA here is from genome assembly GCF_016432855.1 of Salvelinus namaycush. Taxonomy (NCBI): domain Eukaryota; kingdom Metazoa; phylum Chordata; class Actinopteri; order Salmoniformes; family Salmonidae; genus Salvelinus; species Salvelinus namaycush. The sequence continues at coordinate 7,750,403 of NC_052336.1, forward strand.
GTATCCTTAATGTTTTGTACACTCCGTGTATGTGTGTGTGAATACATGTGTCTGTATACTATGTGTATGTGTATACATGTGTGTGTAAGTGTGTAACGTACCAGGTTTTCGTTGGTGAGTCGTGTGATCTCATGCTGTAGACTAGCCTCTATGCGTGCCTCTGGTGGGAGCTGCAGGTTCTGGGCCAGCAGCTGTTGTTGACGGTTATTCTCCTCTTTAACACTCTGTAACTCCCCTCGCAACACCTCCACCTCGTTGTCATAGCTACGCCGCTGCTGCTGCATCTGGCCCTCCAACAGTCTGAGAGGAGGGGATGGAGAGAGAAGAAGAGAATCATTCTTCAACTACTATAGGAGGTTGGGAAAGCATGAAGGAGAAAATATGGGATGGAGGGAGCAAGAACAAACAGCCCCACACCACCCCTGGTCCACACACACACACACACACACACACACACACACACACACACACACACACACACACACACACACACACACACACACACACACACACACACACACACACATGGTGAACCTGTTGGTCTCCTTTAACCCTTCATATACCAGCCACAGCTAGGGGAGGTGGTGGACTAGGGGAGTTGGGGTGGTGGTGGATTAGGGGAGGGGGGGTGGTGGTGGACTAGGGGAGGTGGTGGACTAGGGGAGGTGGTGGACTAGGGGAGATGGGGTGGTGGTGGATTAGGGGAGGTGGGGTGGTGGTGGACTAGGGGAGGTGGTGGACTAGGGGAGATGGGGTGGTGGTGGATTAGGGGAGGTGGGGTGGTGGTGGATTAGGGGAGGTGGTGGACTAGGGGAGATGGGGTGGTGGTGGACTAGGGGAGATGGGGTGGTGGTGGACTAGGGGAGGTGGGGTGGTGGTGGATTAGGGGAGGTGGGGTGGTGGTGGATTAGGGGAGGTGGGGTGGTGGTGGATTAGGGGAGGTGGGGTGGTGGTGGACTAGGGGAGATGGGGTGGTGGTGGATTAGGGGAGGTGGGGTGGTGGTGGACTAGGGGAGATGGGGTGGTGGTGGACTAGGGGAGGTGGGGTGGTGGTGGACTAGGGGAGATGGGGTGGTGGTGGACTAGGGGAGATGGGGTGGTGGTGGATTAGGGGAGGTGGTGGACTAGGGGAGGTGGGGTGGTGGTGGACTAGGGGAGGTGGGGTGGTGGTGGACTAGAGGAGATGGGGGACTAGGGGAGGTGGAGTGGTGGTGGACTAGAGGAGGTGGGGTGGTGGTGGACTAGAGGAGGTGGGGGACTAGGGGAGGTGGAGTGGTGGTGGCCTAGAGGAGATGGGGTACTAGGGGAGGTGGAGTGGTGGTGGACTAGGGGAGGTGGGGAACTAGGGGAGGTGGGGTGGTGGTGGACTAGAGGAGATGGGGTGGTGGTGGACTAGAGGAGATGGGGGACTAGGGGAGGTGGAGTGGTGGTGGACTAGAGGAGGTGGTGGACTAGGGGGGGTGGGGTGGTGGTGGACTAGGGGGGGTGGGGTGGTGGTGGACTAGGGGGGGTGGGGTGGTGGTGGACTAGGGGAGGTGGGGTGGTGGTGGACTAGGGGAGGTGGGGTGGTGGTGGACTAGGGGAGGTGGGTAGTTGTGGACTAGGGGAGATGGGGTGGTGGTGGACTAGAGGAGGTGGGGTGTTGGTGGACTAGGGGAGGTGGGTAGTTGTGGACTAGGGGAGGTGGGGTGGTGGTGGACTAGAGGAGACGGGTGGTGGTGGACTAGAGGAGATGGGGGACTAGGGGAGGTGGAGCAGTGGTGGAATAGGGGAGGTGGGGTGGTGGTGGACTAGGGGATGTGGTGGACTAGGGGAGGTGGGGTGGTGGTGGACTAGAGAAGGTGGGGGACTAGGGGAGGTGGAGCAGTGGTGGAATAGGGGAGGTGGGGTGGTGGTGGACTAGAGGTGGGGTGGTGGTGGATGCATGATGCATGTCATAACAAGATGCCCACCGTTTCAAGCAAACCCTCCTCCACCCTCTCTCGCTCTCTCCCCACCCGGAAAATGTCAGTCTCATCCAACGCTCCTACATTCGTCTGTCCAATGCATGTAAACAGCTTGCCCGCTCCATAGAAAGTTGCTATATCCTCACTGATTGGTGAAGTAATTTAATGTCGAGCTAAATGTTTAAAAAAAAGTCAATTTCAGAGTTTATACAGGAACAGAAAGGAATGGTATTAATCTTTGCTTTTTGTTGGGTTCGAACCGGTTCAGAACTTTGTTTTGCTGGTCGGAACAAAAAAATGTATGGTTCTAGTCAGAACAAAACAATTGGAAAATAATGTTGGTTCCAACCCCTGGTAGAGAACAAGCAAAATGATCAAAGTCTGAAATGACAAGGATTCTTAATGCAACGTAACACACAGGGTGGTAGCAACATGATGGAACTAACAAAACACAACACAGGGAAACACACGGTTGGTAAAGATGCAGGGTTGGTTCCATGCAGAAGAAGACATTTCATAGGAGCTGATTAGTAATTAAGAGTCTGTACATCATTCATGCCTTCAACCTTCAACCCATACGGAGGCTAACCTAGTTTAGCTTCAACATGCTAGTTAGATTACCAATGCTATGTAGGCTAACCTAGCTTAGCTTAATTACCATGCTAGTTCGATGACCAATATTACGCAGGCTAACCTAGCTTAGCGTCATCATCATACTAGTTAGCAGGCAGCTTATGCCGCCTTCGCCACTTACAGTACAGTACAGGTTAGGCATCGCCCGGCGTGCAAAACAAGCAGACCCATTGCTACTGAAGCAAATCTAGTTTTATCACCTACATAATATATCATTAATATAGATTCAATATCAGCCAGCCATCATCAACTATATTATCCTATCCAATAAAAAGCCTCCGCTCAGTCTTGCTCAATCCCCATTGGTCAGCGTGGCCACGCATGCTCTGCCTCACGATGCAAAGGACACATCTGATTGGTTACCTGAGCCGATTTAGGAGCTCATTGGCTTCTAGTGGTTTATGCAAGAACCTGGGAGATCTGCGCAAAACAGAGAGAGGAGTTCACACACACATACAGATCTCACACACACTGAGTGTACTCATGGAGTACATCAGACATACTGGTGGGGAGCTTGTACTGTAATGAGTCCTCTGTGGACCTCTGGGGGGAGGAAGGGAACGAGGGAAGGGGGTGACAGACAGGGGGGAGGGAAAGCGAAAGAAAGAAAATGAAAGAACGTGAGAGAGAAAAAGAAGGAGATAGAGGGGGAGGGAAAGCGAAAGAGAAGGGGAGAGAGAAAGAGATAGAGGGGGAAGGAAAGAAAAAAAGAGAAAGTGAAAGAGAGAAAGGGAGAGAGAGAAAGCGAGAAGGAGAGGGAAAGCGAAGAGAAGGGGAGAGAGAGAAAGCAAGAGAGAGAGGAGATACAGAGAGAGAGAGAGGAGATACAGAGAGAAGGAGATAGAGGGATGGGGGAGGGAAAGCAAAAGAAAAAAAGAGAGAGAGAGAGAAAGAGAGATGTACCTGTTGGTCTCTTTGAGTCCTAGATAAGCCTGAGTGATTGCACCAGAGTCCTTCATCTTATGGACATCCTCTGCATAGTGCACTGGCTCTGTCATTGTCTCCTGGAGAGAGGGATGACATGGAGGGGGATGAGAGAGGAAAAGAACCACATTCACATGTAGAGAAGACACAACAGAGCATCAGGCAGAGAACAGAGACATTATGACACTATTATTCCACTTTAATCTTGACCCATCCAGTATTGTGAATCTAAAGACAATACATACGGTGGTGTTACATGCAAATAAATCAGTGGCACGTGTGTATGTGTTTAAGCTAGTCATTCCCAGAGCATGCAGTCAGCAGAGTTCTAGTACCTTCTCATCCTTTAGGAAGGCATGGCAGGAGAGAGAAGAGAGGAGAGAGGGATAGAAGGAGAGAAGAGACTGGAGTGTTAGAAGCATTGATAGTGCAGTGGACAGACATGAAAAGGTTTCACGTGTGTGTATGTGTATATATATCTGCGAGACTGTGTGTATATATGCGTGTCTGTGCATGGGTCAGTGTGCATGTGTGTGTGTTTGCACATGTCCGTGTACGTGTGTGTGTGTGTGTGTGTGTGTGTGTGGGTCCCTCCATGTCTCCTACCTTGTGCTGCATGGCCTCCTTCTGTGAGACCAGTTGAGATCGTAGAATCAGCACCTCCTCTTTCCGCACCTCCAGCTCCTCGCACGAGGAGTTCAGTTGGTCCATGAGAACTTTGTAGGGTGGACTTCCTGGTGCCCCCGCCCCAGCGCCTGCATTACCCAGCAGGCTCTGCCTCATGGCGGTCAGGTCGTGCTTCAACTTCTTGTTCTCGGAATCCAGCTCCTGGCGCTGTGGATTAAAGATGGATACCGCCGGCGGCAGACAGAGAGTTAATACACACCCATAGAGATGGAAATGTCAATGCTAAAATGGGTTATATCCATCTAGAGATCTCTAATCATCTATGTATACAACACACTCACCCAGAAAATCCAGTCCCAAAATCAACCCCTAGCCCCATGATGGGCAACTGGCGGCCCCCGGGGCCCTTGAGCCACGAGCTGTTGCCCACCTAAGTCCTAGCCCCTACCCACTACCGTAGATATGAGTAGATTGGATATCTATACAATACCTTGAGAGACTCGTACTCCAGTTCTGCTCCACGTGATTTCTTATGCTCCTCATCATCCTGACAGACAGAGAGGTCCGACAGTAAAGTAAGTAAGACTGTGGTTGTAATACAGCATAGTATTGTAGTAATATTGTGTATTACTGTGGCTGTACCCTGACTCTAGCCCGCTGGAACTGCTCCTCCTTGTTTTCTAGCTCGTTGCGGAGAGAGGATTTCTCCTGCTCCAGCTCGGTCACGCGCTTCTGCAGCTTCAGAGTCAGAGACGTGTCCATGCCCCGGGTCACATCCTGTCACAACAGGAAGTGAGGTCAGAGACAGGAATGACACTGACAGGTGGAGCTTTGGGGAATCGTCGTGGGCATTAAAGACATTAGCTGTCAATCCTAAAACATTACAGAAAGTGTTTTACTGAATGACGACCAATTCTGCAGGGTTGTAGTTGTAATAACTGTTAAAATAACTACAGAACAGGTTGAAGCAACATAAACAAGTTTTTTGTAACATTTTCTAATGGTGAGAGGAAGTTCCTTTCTAAGTCCCGCCCCACTCACTTCTCCATGTCGGGAACTTTCTTCTGATTCGGCGAACTCGGAGTTGTAGGTGCACTCTGATCCGTTGCTGCTGTGGGTGGAGTCTGTTCTCCTGTGGCCGGGCTTGGGCACGCTCTGGAGAAAGGAGGGGCAAGGGGACATTAGTGTGTGTTTGTTTGGTGTGTGTCCGTGTAGTATGGCGGGGCAGTGTGGCGTGTGTGTAAGTATGTGTGGTCTGGTTTGGTCCAGTGTTTGTGAGTGTGTGTGGTCTGGTTCGGTCCAGTGTTTGTGTGTGGTCTGGTTCGGTCCAGTGTTTGTGAGTGTGTGTGGTCTGGTTCGGTCCAGTGTTTGTGAGTGTGTGTGGTCTGGTTTGGTCCAGTGTTTGTGAGTGTGTGTGGTCTGGTTTGGTCCAGTGTTTGTGAGTGTGTGGTCTGGTTTGGTCCAGTGTTTGTGAGTGTGTGTGGTCTGGCTCGGTCCAGTGTTTGTGAGTGTGTGTGGTCTGGCTCGGTCCCGTGTTTGTGAGTGTGTGGTCTGGTTCGGTCCAGTGTTTGTGAGTGTGTGTGGTCTGGCTCGGTCCCGTGTTTGTGAGTGTGTGGTCTGGTTCGGTCCAGTGTTTGTGAGTGTGTGTGGTCTGGTTCGGTCCAGTGTTTGTGAGTGTGTGTGGTCTGGTTCGGTCCAGTGTTTGTGAGTGTGTGTGGTCTGGTTCGGTCCAGTGTTTGTGAGTGTGTGTGGTCTGGTTCGGTCCAGTGTTTGTGAGTGTGTGTGGTCTGGTTCGGTCCAGTGTTTGTGAGTGTGTGTGGTCTGGTTCGGTCCAGTGTTTGTGAGTGTGTGTGGTCTGGTTCGGTCCAGGTTTGTGAGTGTGTGTGGTCTGGTTCGGTCCAGTGTTTGTGAGTGAGTGTGGTCTTGTTCGGTCCAGTGTTTGTGAGTGTGTGTGGTCTGGTTCGGTCCAGTGTTTGTGAGTGTGTGTGGTCTGGTTCGGTCCAGTGTTTGTGAGTGTGTGTGGTCTGGTTCGGTCCAGTGTTTGTGAGTGTGTGTGGTCTGGTTCGGTCCAGTGTTTGTGAGTGTGTGTGGTCTGGTTCGGTCCAGTGTTTGTGAGTGTGTGTGGTCTGGCTCGGTCCAGTGTTTGTGAGTGTGTGTGGTCTGGCTCGGTCCAGTGTTTGTGAGTGTGTGTGGTCTGGTTCGGTCCAGTGTTTGTGAGTGTGTGTGGTCTGGTTCGGTCCAGTGTTTGTGAGTGTGTGTGGTCTGGTTCGGTCCAGTGTTTGTGAGTGTGTGTGGTCTGGTTCGGTCCAGTGTTTGTGAGTGTGTGTGGTCTGGTTCGGTCCAGTGTTTGTGAGTGTGTGTGGTCTGGCTCGGTCCAGTGTTTGTGAGTGTGTGTGGTCTGGTTCGGTCCAGTGTTTGTGAGTGTGTGTGGTCTGGTTCGGTCCAGTGTTTGTGAGTGTGTGTGGTCTGGTTCGGTCCAGTGTTTGTGAGTGTGTGTGGTCTGGTTCGGTCCAGTGTTTGTGAGTGTGTGTGGTCTGGTTCGGTCCAGTGTTTGTGAGTGTGTGTGGTCTGGTTCGGTCCAGTGTTTGTGAGTGTGTGTGGTCTGGTTCGGTCCAGTGTTTGTGAGTGTGTGTGGTCTGGTTCGGTCCAGTGTTTGTGAGTGTGTGTGGTCTGGTTCGGTCCAGTGTTTGTGAGTGTGTGTGGTCTGGTTCGGTCCAGTGTTTGTGAGTGTGTGTGGTCTGGTTCGGTCCAGTGTTTGTGAGTGTGTGTGGTCTGGTTCGGTCCAGTGTTTGTGAGTGTGTGTGGTCTGGTTCGGTCCAGTGTTTGTGAGTGTGTGTGGTCTGGTTCGGTCCAGTGTTTGTGAGTGTGTGTGGTCTGGTTCGGTCCAGTGTTTGTGAGTGTGTGTGGTCTGGTTCGGTCCAGTGTTTGTGAGTGTGTGGTCTGGTTCGGTCCAGTGTTTGTGAGTGGTCTGGTTCGGTCCAGTGTTTGTGAGTGGTCTGGTTCGGTCCAGTGTTTGTGAGTGTGTGTGGTCTGGTTCGGTCCAGTGTTTGTGAGTGTGTGTGGTCTGGTTCGGTCCAGTGTTTGTGAGTGTGTGTGGTCTGGTTCGGTCCAGTGTTTGTGAGTGTGTGTGGTCTGGTTCGGTCCAGTGTTTGTGAGTGTGTGTGGTCTGGTTCGGTCCAGTGTTTATGAGTGTGTGTGGTCTGGTTCGGTCCAGTGTTTATGAGTGTGTGTGGTCTGGTTCGGTCCAGTGTTTGTGAGTGTGTGTGGTCTGGTTCGGTCCAGTGTTTGTGAGTGTGTGGTCTGGTTCGGTCCAGTGTTTGTGAGTGTGTGTGGTCTGGTTCGGTCCAGTGTTTGTGAGTGTGTGTGGTCTGGTTCGGTCCAGTGTTTGTGAGTGTGTGTGGTCTGGTTCGGTCCAGTGTTTGTGAGTGTGTGTGGTCTGGTTCGGTCCAGTGTTTGTGAGTGTGTGTGGTCTGGTTCGGTCCAGTGTTTGTGAGTGTGTGGTCTGGTTCGGTCCAGTGTTTGTGAGTGTGTGTGGTCTGGTTCGGTCCAGTGTTTATGAGTGTGTGTGGTCTGGTTTGGTCCAGTGTTTGTGAGTGTGTGTGGTCTGGTTCGGTCCAGTGTTTGTGAGTGTGTGTGGTCTGGTTCGGTCCAGTGTTTGTGAGTGTGTGTGGTCTGGTTCGGTCCAGTGTTTGTGAGTGTGTGTGGTCTGGTTCGGTCCAGTGTTTATGAGTGTGTGTGGTCTGGTTTGGTCCAGTGTTTGTGAGTGGTCTGGTTCGGTCCAGTGTTTATGAGTGTGTGTGGTCTGGTTCGGTCCAGTGTTTGTGTGTGGTCTGGTTCGGTCCAGTGTTTGTGAGTGTGTGGTCTGGTTCGGTCCAGTGTTTGTGAGTGGTCTGGTTCGGTCCAGTGTTTATGAGTGTGTGTGGTCTGGTTCGGTCCAGTGTTTGTGAGTGTGTGTGGTCTGGCTCGGTCCCGTGTTTGTGAGTGTGTGGTCTGGTTCGGTCCAGTGTTTGTGAGTGTGTGTGGTCTGGTTCGGTCCAGTGTTTGTGAGTGTGTGTGGTCTGGTTCGGTCCAGTGTTTATGAGTGTGTGTGGTCTGGTTCGGTCCAGTGTTTGTGAGTGTGTGTGGTCTGGCTCGGTCCCGTGTTTGTGAGTGTGTGGTCTGGTTCGGTCCAGTGTTTGTGAGTGTGTGTGGTCTGGTTCGGTCCAGTGTTTGTGAGTGTGTGGTCTGGTTCGGTCCAGTGTTTGTGAGTGTGTGTGGTCTGGTTCGGTCCAGTGTTTGTGAGTGTGTGTGGTCTGGTTCGGTCCAGTGTTTGTGAGTGTGTGTGGTCTGGTTCGGTCCAGTGTTTGTGAGTGTGTGGTCTGGTTTGGTCCAGTGTTTGTGAGTGTGTGGTCTGGTTCGGTCCAGTGTTTGTGAGTGTGTGTGGTCTGGTTTGGTCCAGTGTTTGTGAGTGTGTGTGGTCTGGTTTGGTCCAGTGTTTGTGGTCTGGTTTGGTCCAGTGTTTGTGGTCTGGTTTGGTCCAGTGTTTGTGAGTGTGTGTGGTCTGGTTTGGTCCAGTGTTTGTGGTCTGGTTTGGTCCAGTGTTTGTGAGTGTGTGTGGTCTGGTTTGGTCCAGTGTTTGTGGTCTGGTTTGGTCCAGTGTTTGTGGTCTGGTTTGGTCCAGTGTTTGTGAGTGTGTGTGGTCTGGTTTGGTCCAGTGTTTGTGGTCTGGTTCGGTCCAGTGTTTGTGAGTGTGTGTGGTCTGGTTTGGTCCAGTGTTTGTGAGTGTGTGTGGTCTGGTTTGGTCCAGTGTTTGTGGTCTGGTTTGGTCCAGTGTTTGTGGTCTGGTTTGGTCCAGTGTTTGTGAGTGTGTGTGGTCTGGTTTGGTCCAGTGTGTGTGGTCTGGTTTGGTCCAGTGTTTGTGGTCTGGTTTGGTCCAGTGTTTGTGAGTGTGAAAATGTTGACATGCTATGCGTTAGCCTCCTACCACAGAGAGAGTGATTTCTTCCTTGAGGTCGTCGTAGCGTTCCTCCAGTCTCAGGTGTTCTGTAAGGAGGTTCTGGTAGCGAGACCTCTCCTCGTTCAGATCGCTCTCCAACTGCTGAGTCTCCTCCGCTAATGCACGAGTCATTTTCTCTGAAAGGGGGAGGAGGTGGAGATGGGGAGGAGAGAGCACAGAGAGAAGAAGGGAAAGGGGGAGGAGGTGGAGATGGGGAGGAGAGAGCACAGAGAGAAGAAGGGAAAGGGGGAGGAGGTGGAGATGGGGAGGAGAGAGCACAGAGAGAAGAAGGGAAAGGGGGAGGAGGTGGAGATGGGGAGGAGAGAGCACAGAGAGAAGAAGGGAAAGGGGGAGGAGGTGGAGATGGGGAGGAGAGAGCACAGAGAGAAGAAGGGAAAGGGGGAGGAGGTGGAGATGGGGAGGAGAGAGCAGAGAAGAAGGGAAAGGGGGAGGAGGTGGAGATGGGGAGGAGAGAGCACAGAGAGAAGAAGGGAAAGGGGGAGGAGGTGGAGATGGGGAGGAGAGAGCAGAGAAGAAGGGAAAGGGGGAGGAGGTGGAGATGGGGAGGAGAGAGCACAGAGAGAAGAAGGGAAAGGGGGAGAGAGAGGAGAAAGAAGACAAGTTCAGCACGTGTGGGGAACGTATCATCAATTCTCTGTATGGAACTTCAACAATGAATGTGATTGATCTAAAAGTATTAACACGGAATGTGATTGGTCTAAATATAGTAACAGTGAATGTGATTGGTCTAAAGCTAGTGAATGGTTGGGTACCTGTCATCTGCTGGCTCTGTTCCTTGATCATTCGGTTCAGGTCGTCTTTCTCGGTCTTCAGCAGACCATTCTGCTGCTTCAGCTCTGCTACCATCTTCACACACAGGAGAAAATACTTCAATCAAGTCTACCACAGCCTATTGGTCCAGTAATCCATCAATCATGTGATTTGAGAACACTAGCAGATCTGGGTCAAATAGTTTCAAATACTTAAAGGTGTACTTGATTTGCTGGACCAGTGTGCAGAGGTGGGGGCGTTTTAGAACATTTCCATTGGTTCCAGTGTACAGGGTGAAACAAATCAAGTGCATCTTCAGTATTTGACAGATGTTCTGTATCTGACTTAGGTCTGGACTGTCGGGACATTGGGGTTTAGTTGATTTCACTGGGCTTCTGGAGGACTGCTCTACTGTACTGCACAGCTAGCACTAGTCTACCTGCTATTAACTACACAACCATACCACACGAGTCTACCTGTCTCACCTACACACCCACACTACACTAGTCTACCTGCTATTAACTACACAACCACACTACACGAGTCTACCTGTCTCACCTACACACCCACACTACACTAGTCTACCTGCTATTAACTACACAACCACACCACACGAGTCTACCTGCTATTAACTACACAACCACACCACACGAGTCTACCTGTCTCACCTACACACCCACACTACACTAGTCTACCTGCTATTAACTACACAACCACACCACACGAGTCTACCTGTCTCACCTACACACCCACACTACACTAGTCTACCTGCTATTAACTACACAACCACACCACACGAGTCTACCTGTCTCACCTACACACCCACACTACACTAGTCTACCTGTCTCACCTACACACCCACACTACACTAGTCTACCTGCTATTAACTACACAACCACACCACACGAGTCTACCTGTCTCACCTACACACCCACACTACACTAGTCTACCTGCTATTAACTACACAACCACACCACACAAGTCTACCTGTCTCACCTACACACCCACACTACACTAGTCTACTTGTCTCACCTACACACCCACACTACACTAGTCTACCTGCTATTAACTACACAATCACACTAGTCTACCTGTCTCACCTACACACCCACACTAGTCTACCTGCTATTAACTACACAACCACACTAGTCTACCTGTCTCACCTACACACCCACACTACACTAGTCTACCTGTCTCACCTACACACCCACACTACACTAGTCTACCTGTCTCACCTACACACCCACACTACTCTACCTGTCTCACCTACACACCCACACTAGTCTACCTGTCTCACCTACACACCCACACTACACCAGCCTACCTGTCTCACCTACACACCCACACTACACTAGTCTACCTGTCTCACCTACACATCCACACTACACTAGTCTACCGGTCTCACCTGCACCAAGGCAATGGCCTCCCAGCCCGCCATATGCCCAGTCTGCAGTAGATTCCCCTGGGTCCTAAACCGTTGAACCACGACACACATTACACATTCTTATACAAACTTGTCACACTTCTATAGGGCCACTATGGGAACGATGTATGAAAGGGAGCCATTTAACTGAAATATATCTGAGAAGTGACTGGAGGAGATAAGATGAAGAGATGACTAGAGTGAGCCGTTTTCTATCCCACCACCCTCCTCATCCCTCACCTTTTCCATCTCATCCCTGTACTTGGTAGCCCAGTCCTCTATGGTCTTCTTCTCTTTCTGGGTGGTGGTCAGCTCCTTCCTCAGCCTCTCCAGCTCCTCCAGAAGGGAAGTGACACGGTTGGCGTTGTTCTTGGCTTCCTCTTCTATCCCCTTCAGCTTAGACACCTCTACCTTCAGCTTGTCACTCTCCACCGCGTGGGACGTCTCCAGACAGCTCAGCCGCTCGCTAGTCACACGGTTGTCTTTAGCCTGGGAGAGAGAGAGATCATGTTAATGTAATGTGTGAAGATGCATATTCTGTTCGAGCAGTCACTCTTGGAGGAGAGTTTGTTATCCAGCAGCACAAAGATCCAAAATGGCCACCTGGTTTCTACAGAGCCCCACCTGTTCATCTAACCTCCTCTGCAGCTGCATGATCTTATTCTCCATGCCAACGTTAAGTTTCTTGAAATGTTCAACGGAGCGGGCCTCGATTTTCAGCTTCTTCAGCTCTTTCTTGGCCTTCATCCTCCTGATGCAGCACTGCAGATAGACGATGGCTCGCAGGGATCGCTTGTACCGCTGTCTGGCCAGCCAGCCACGCACGTGTTTCTGGATGAACACAGCTTTGTGGTTACGCAGCAACTGTGGAGAGAGAGGGAGAAAGAGAGAGTTAGTTCCTGTGAATGTAATGTGAGAATTCTGGTGTTCCTGAGCTGTTATTGGTCTCCTGGGCTTCATCTTGCTGTTAATCCACAACAACAAGAGATCTATCTAGTGTCTACTCTTCTACCTAATATAACAGACGAGTGATGTCAGAGACACAGAGAGAGAGAGACACAGAGAGAGAGAGACAAACAGATATCCTGGCAGGGTTATGTTAAAGAGGTCAGCTGTGTGTGTCAGTCAGTGGGACAGTCCCTTACTACTGCCATGTCACCTGACCCTAACATGGCCCCAGTGACCAAAGAGACATCAGCCTAGTTCTCTCCCTAACTCCCAGTAACCAGAGACACCAGCCTAGTTCTCTCCCTAACTCCCAGTAACCAGAGAGACACCAGCCTAGTTCTCTCCCTCCCAGTAACCAGAGACACCAGCCTAGTTCTCTCCCTAACTCCCAGTAACCAGAGACACCAGCCTAGTTCTCTCCCTAACTCCCAGTAACCAGAGACACCAGCCTAGTTCTCTCCCTAACTCCCAGTAACCAGAGAGACACCAGCCTAGTTCTCTCCCTCCCAGTAACCAGAGACACCAGCCTAGTTCTCTCCCTAACTCCCAGTAACCAGAGACACCAGCCTAGTTCTCTCCCTAACTCCCAGTAACCAGAGACACCAGCCTAGTTCTCTCCCTAACTCCCAGTAACCAGAGAGACACCAGCCTAGTTCTCTCCCTCCCAGTAACCAGAGACACCAGCCTAGTTCTCTCCCTAATTCCCAGTAACCAGAGACACCAGCCCAGTTCTCTACCTAGCTCCCAGTAACCAGAGAGACACCAGCCTAGTTCTCTCCCTAATTCCCAGTAACCAGAGACACCAGCCCAGTTCTCTACCTAGCTCCCAGTAACCAGAGAGACACCAGCCTAGTTCTCTCCCTAATTCCCAGTAACCAGAGACACCAGCCCAGTTCTCTACCTAGCTCCCAGTAACCAGAGAGACACCAGCCTAGTTTTCTCCCTAACTCCCTGGCAGTGGTTCAGGTATGAGGGTGACCCAAGTCCATCCAACGTTGAACTGGAGTTATTTATAAACCACACTGCTGACAGACATGCAGGACAGCTGTGCTATTAGCTGGCAGTGCTAGGTGTGTGTGTGTGTTGGTTCTTCTATCCAAATCTCCACAAATGTCCCTCCACAAAGAGAGTAAAACAAGAAACATGTAGTGTGTGTATACTGTATGTGTCTCTCACCCCTTGGTATTTCTGTCGGGCCATGTATGCTCTGAGGATAGTCTGCATGACCAGGGCAGCAGCCTGCTTCTGTAGGTACAGTTTCCTCTGAACACACATCCTCTGGAACTTCTGGATAGTGATGGCTGCCAGGGTCTGACGCATGTACTTGACCAGACTGGGGCAGGGAGAGAGTGAGAGAGGGGGACAGAGGAGGCAGGAGAGAGGGAGAGGGGAGGGAGAGAGGCAGGGGAGAGAGAGAGGGGAGGCAGGAGAGAGACGTGGGACAGAGGAGACAGAGAAGGTAGGGGAGAAAGAATGTATTCAGGGTAATTGGTGAAAAATGCTGTTGAATTACCATAATTTACCCACCAATAACCTCCAACTGATCCGATTAACAAATCAATCAAATCACAAATAGATATTTATAAAAATGTTCCCACTTCCTACAATACATCAGACAATTCTGATTTGCTCCTTTTCAGGAAGTCATACAGTCTAAACTACTTTTATCTGCATCGTGATTGTCCAGAGGGTGCTGAGTGACAGGTGTGTGCTCCACTGACCAGCGGGCCTGGTGTCCGCGGGTGTATCTCTGGATGGTGATGGCAGCATGCTTCTTGCGGAGGTACTTCTTGCGTACCAGCCAGCAGCGGATGGTCTTCTGGATGCGGACGCACGCCTTCCTCAGCTTATCAGCTCTCAGCTTCTCCAGGTAGGCAACCTGACCAGCCCTGAAGAAGATCTTCGTCTTACCAAACTGGTACTTGTCCTGGTCCTGGAGAGAGACAGAGAGAAACATCCTGTTTTAGGGGATCAGTTTGAGCAAGGTGAGGTCCAGAATTGCTCATAAATCAGGGATGGGCAACTCCAGTCGTGGTCCTGATTGGTGTCACACTTTTGCCCCAGCTAACAAACCTGACTCATCATGCAGTTAGTTTAATCAGCTGGGTTTGCTAGGGATGGGGAGAATGTGTCTCACCCCTCCGGCCCCCGAGAACTGGAGTTGACCATCTCTGACATAAATAATTGGGACGGAAGATGATTTGTAGATCTTTGATTCTGCGCAGTCTGATTGCAATGTAGTTGATCTCAAACAGGCCTGACCTCTAACCCCTGACCCCTCATACCTGCACCAGTTTCTCCAGGACATTCCTACAGGTCAGCCTCCTGTCCGACAGGACGTCCTTCTGCTTCATCAGAACCCGGTAACGACTGAAGAACTCCTGGTAGGTCCACCTGGATGGGAAGCCTGCGGCTGAGATGCGGATGGTTTCCAGAACACCACAGGCTCTGAGCTGCTGCACCGCTCGCTTAGGGTCAAACCTAAAGACAACATTCACCTAACGTTAGGGTCAGACCCACACACAACATTCAGCTCAACCTAAAGACAACGTACACCTAACATTAGGGTCAAACTTAAAGACAATATTCCACTAATGTTAGGGTCAAACCTAAAGACAACATTCCACTAATGTTAGGGTCAAACCTAAAGACAACATTCACATAGTTAATCCAACCATACCAGCCAGACCTGGAGAGAACCATTCAGCCTCATGACATCACAATTACATTCACCTAACATCATCTTGCCAAGTCAGATGGTACTATGGCAACTTAACCAGAGTAGCATGCAGATACTCACGTGAAGGGGAACTTGAGGTCGTTGGGCTTGATGCAGCGAACATAGTGAGGAGTGGTCGCATTCAGAGTCTCCATCAACATAGCCAGAGAGTTCCGGAACTACAGGAGGAGAGGAGAGAGGGAGAAGAGAGGACAGAGGAGAGAGGGAGAAGGGAGGACAGAAACAGAGGACAGAGGAGAGAGAGAAAAGAGAGGACAGAGGAGAGAGGGAGAAGAGAGGACAGAGACAGAGGAGAGAGGGAGAAGAGAGGACAGAGACAGAGGAGAGAGGGAGAAGAGAGGACAGAGACAGAGGGAGAAGAGAGGACAGAAACAGAGGACAGAGGAGAGAGAGAGAAGAGAGGACAGAGGAGAGAGGGAGAAGAGAGGACAGAGACAGAGGAGAGAGGGAGAAGAGAGGACAGAGACAGAGGAGAGAGGGAGAAGAGAGGACAGAGACAGAGGGAGAAGAGAGGACAGAGACAGAGGAGAGAGGGAGAAGAGAGGACAGCGACAGAGGAGAGAGGGAGAAGAGAGGACAGAGACAGAGGAGAGAGGGAGAAGAGAGGACAGAGGAGAGAGGGAGAAGAGGACAGAGGCAGAGGAGAGAGGGAGAAGAGAGGACAGAGGAGAGAGAGAGAAGAGAGGACAGAGACAGAGGAGAGGGAGAGAAGAGAGGACAGAGGAGAGAGGGAGAAGAGAGGACAGAGACATAGGAGATAGGGAGAAGAGAGGACAGAGACAGAGGAGAGAGGGAGAATAGAGGACAGAGGCAGAGGAGAGAGGGAGAAGAGAGGACAGAGGAGAGCGAGAGAAGAGAGGACAGAGACAGAGGAGAGGGAGAGAAGAGAGGACAGAGGAGAGAGGGTGAAGAGAGGACAGAGACATAGGAGATAGGGAGAAGAGAGGACAGAGACAGAGGAGATAGGGAGAAGAGAGGACAGAGACAGAGGAGAAAAACATTTCAGCTATTCTGACTCTGGTTGGCAAGTCCCAACCCTGGTCTGAGTGTCCGTAGGTGTGTGTGTCTATGATCAGTCTACCTGGCAGCCAACAGTCTTCTTGTGCTCCTTGCTGCTTGCTCCAGCAGATCTGATCTGTTTTGGTTTGACACTGAGTCGTGTTCGACCTCCTGGAGCGGTCCCTGTCGGACTGGTCACTTTCTCCTCATCCTGAAACAGCTCCACTAGCAGGTCCAACTACACACACACACACACACAAACAAACATTACTACAAATAAGACACTGTTCTTAATTGACTTATATATATATATATATGACTTGTATAAATAAAAAGGTAGCAGCATCCAACAGACAGTTACGTCACAAACTTGCTCAGCTAATAGTTTGCATTGTTAGCCATAGGTATCTGTGGGAGGCTTATTCATACCATCCTTTCTATCTAACAATCTAAAATGACAACAAAGAACATTGTACATGTTATGGTTCAAGGAGAAAGCGATTGGTTATTGTGTTCTCTGTATTGTGGTTGGTTAAGATGGGGAGAGGGCCACAGTGCAGCCCCCCCCCCCCCCCCCCGGGGTAGTCTCCAGTGCTGCAGGGTCCGTTCAGCCCCCCCCCCCGGGTATCTCCAGTGCTGCTGCGTCTGTTCAGCCCCCCCCCCCCCCGGGGTAGTCTCCAGTGCTGCAGCGTCCATTCAGCCCCCCCCAGGTAGTCTCCAGTGCTGCTGCGTCCGTTCAGCCCCCCCGGGGTAGTCTCCAGTGCTGCTGCGTCTGTTCAGCCCCCCCCCCCCTGGGTAGTCTCCAGTGCTGCAGCGTCCGTTCAGCCCCCCCCAGGTAGTCTCCAGTGCTGCTGCGTCCGTTCAGCCCCCCCCGGGGTAGTCTCCAGTGCTGCTGCGTCTGTTCAGCCCCCCCCCCCCCCCCCCTGGGTAGTCTCCAGTGCTGCAGCGTCCGTCCAGCCCCCCCCGGGGTAGTCTCCAGTGCTGCTGCGTCTGTTCAGCCCCCCCCGGGGTAGTCTCCAGTGCTGCAGCGTCCGTTCAGCCCCCCCCCGGGGTAGTCTCCAGTGCCGCTGCGTCCGTTCAGCCCCCCCCGGGGTAGTCTCCAGTGCTGCTGCGTCTGTTCAGCCCCCCCCCCCCCCGGGGTAGTCTCCAGTGCTGCTGCGTCCGTTCAGCCCCCCCCCGGGTAGTCTCCAGTGCTGCAGCGTCCGTTCAGCCCCCCCCGGGGTAGTCTCCAGTGCCGCTGCGTCCGTTCAGCCCCCCCCCCCCCCCCCGCCACATACTTAAGTGCCATTTGAGCTGATGTGAGACCACGGTGAGGAAGAATGAATGGTGTGGGTTAGTAAGATAGAGGGTTAGAAAGATAGAAAGAACTAACGAAGGTTGAGACAGAAAGAGGGTAAATGAGGAGGGCAGCATGTTTACCTTTAGCTGTTTAACGGTTGTTGTCATGACGGGACAGACACATGGACAACAGATGTAAAACAAACAACACAACGACAAAATAAAGATTAACCAAAAATGAAAGAAACCTAGGAATTCAAAATAATTTCAGTACACACATCTAAAACATATTCAAAGTATAATTGATATAAAAGTAGAAATGCAAATCAAAGGGCCATCAGAACAGGCAGGGTAGGTGTCATGGTGTCTGCGGACCAAGGCTGTTTGTAATGATAACACGGCATCAGACCATAGACGTGGCACAATGTCTGACGGCTCAGACAGCAGAACACATGACTGAGCCGTCTCTTCGCTGATGGTAGGCACAGAAGGAATGTGTGTTTATTGTCGACACAAACACACACAGAACCATGAGGATGGGTTGAAATGCTAGATTTCTATAGCTTCATTCTCATTAAAGAGTCATTATCACTTCTACACCATTACTGGTTAGTCAAGCTGGTTTCCATGGCAACACACACGTACACACACATACACGCACACAGTATTGCCATGGATGATTGTTCCAGTGTAGTTAACCCTGTGTGTGTTTAAGGTGTTAGGGGTTAAAGGAGTGTTTTAACCCTTACCCCTCTCTGCTGCTGCTGGCCTCTACAACAGAACAACGGGCAGAGTGAGTCTTTATACACACACACGCATACACACACACACTGCAAGGCCTATTTGGTGGACAGAAAATGTCTCCAACTGTGTGCACATCATCATTACACCACATGGACAGCTGATGGTGCTGTTTCTCCTGACCTTCACTGGGTTCCCTGTCGGAGGTCATTCAGTGAGACAACACAGACTGTCAAACATACGCACTAATGAGAAAGTCATCAAATGTGTGTGTGTTACCTGTTGAATGTGCAGTGCGTGTGTGTGTTACCCATTGAACGTGCAGTGTGTGTGTGTGTTACCCATTGAATGTGCAGTGTGTGTGTGTGTTACCCATTGAATGTGCGGTGTGTGTGTGTGTGTTACCCATTGAATGTGCGGTGTGTGTGTGTGTTACCCATTGAACGTGCAGTGTGTGTGTGTGTTACCCATTGAATGTGCAGTGTGTGTGTGTGTTACCCATTGAACGTGCAGTGTGTGTGTGTGTTACCCATTGAACGTGCAGTGTGTGTGTGTGTTACCCATTGAACGTGCAGTGTGTGTGTGTGTGTTACCCATTGAACGTGCAGTGTGTGTGTGTGTGTGTGTGTTTGGCAGGGACACACACCTTGCTGGCCTTCAGGACATTGATCTGCTCTTCATTCACTGTGTCCTTGTTCTTCTCCAGAAAGCCATCACACTGGTACTGCACCTGGACACAACAGTTAGAAAATAAAGTCATTTTGCTGACACTTTTATCCAAAGTGATTTTCAGAACTGTCAATTTTGACTCAGATTATCAATCAGAACTGTCAACTTTGACTCAGATTATTGTCAATTTTGACTCAGATTATCAATCAGAACAGCATTCATTTTATTCATAGAGTGAACCCGCTCACTTCCCTCTCTCTGTAACCGGACACTGAGACTAAAACAGAACTCAGCAGTACTGGGTCAGCCAAGACATCAACACTGCACACACAACACACAGTGATCAGTACCTTGTCAGCGAAGTGCTGTATGATGAAGGCTTTGTTGGACATGCGAGGTTTCTCAAACAGAGAGCAGGTCTTCAGATGGGTGTTATACAGCTTCTGGGCCCACGAGTCATCTGAACCTTTAGGCATCTGGACACACAGAACACTGGTTCACACTAGTTACTCTGGATGTGTGTGTGTCTGTGTTATGGGTGTCTGTGTGCACCTCTGCATTATGTATGTATGTATGTATGTATGTATGTATGTATGTATGTATGTATGTATGTATGTGTGTATGTATGTACAGTGGGGCAAAAAAGTATTTAGTCAGCCACCAATTGTGCAAGTTCTCCCACTTAAAAAGATGAGAGAGGCCTGTAATTTTCATCATAGGTACACTTCAACTATGACAGACAAAATGAGAATTTTTTTTCCAGAAAATCACATTGTAGGATTTTTTATGAATTTATTTGCAAATTATGGTGGAAAATAAGTATTTGGTCAATAACAAAAGTTTATCTCAATACTTTGTTATATACCCTTTGTTGGCAATGACAGAGGTCAAACGTTTTCTGTAAGTCTTCACAAGGTTTTCACACACTGTTGCTGGTATTTTGGCCCATTCCTCCATGCAGATCTCCTCTAGAGTAGTGATGTTTTGGGGCTGTTGCTGGGCAACACGGACTTTCAACTCCCTCCAAAGATTTTCTATGGGGTTGAGATCTGGAGACTGGCTAGGCCACACCAGGACCTTGAAATGCTTCTTACGAAGCCACTCCTTCGTTGCCCGGGCGGTGTGTTTGGGATCATTGTCATGCTGAAAGACCCAGCCACGTTTCATCTTCAATGCCCTTGCTGATGGAAGGAGGTTTTCACCCAAAATCTCACGATACATGGCCCCATTCATTCTTTCCTTTACACGGATCA
This sequence comes from Salvelinus namaycush, assembly GCF_016432855.1. Lineage (NCBI taxonomy): Eukaryota > Metazoa > Chordata > Actinopteri > Salmoniformes > Salmonidae > Salvelinus > Salvelinus namaycush. The sequence goes on from NC_052336.1 coordinate 7,770,330, forward strand.
GTCGTCCTGGTCCCTTTGCAGAAAAACAGCCCCAAAGCATGATGTTTCCACCCCCATGCTTCACAGTAGGTATGGTGTTCTTTGGATGCAACTCAGCATTCTTTGTCCTCCAAACACTTTTTGTCCTTTTTTACCAAAAAGTTATATTTTGGGTTCATCTGGCCATATGACATTCTCCCAATCTTCTTCTGGATCATCCAAATGCTCTCTAGCAAACTTCAGACGGGCCTGGACATGTACTGGCTTAAGCAGGGGGACACGTCTGGCACTGCAGGATTTGAGTCCCTGGCGGCGTAGTGTGTTACTGATGGTAGGCTTTGTTACTTTGGTCCCAGCTCTCTGCAGGTCATTCACTAGGTCCCCCCGTGTGGTTCTGGGATTTTTGCTCACCGTTCTTGTGATCATTTTGACCCCACGGGGTGAGATCTTGCGTGGAGCTCCAGATCGAGGGAGATTATCAGTGGTCTTGTATGTCTTCCATTTCCTAATAATTGCTCCCACAGTTGATTTCTTCAAACCAAGCTGCTTACCTATTGCAGATTTAGTCTTCCCAGCCTGGTGCAGGTCTACAATTTTGTTTCTGGTGTCCTTTGACAGCTCTTTGGTCTTGGCCATAGTGGAGTTTGGAGTGTGACTGTTTGAGGTTGTGGACAGGTGCCTTTTATACTGATAACAAGTTCAAACAGGTGCCATTAATACAGGTAACGAGTGGAGGACAGAGGAGCCTCTTAAAGAAGAAGTTACAGGTCTGTGAGAGCCAGAAATCTTGCTTGTTTGTAGGTGACCAAATACTTATTTTCCACCATAATTTGCAAATAAATTCATAAAAAATCCTACAATGTGATTTTCTGGATTTTCTTTCTCATTTTGTCTGTCATAGTTGAAGTGTACCTATGATGAAAATTACAGGCCTCTCTCATCTTTTTAAGTGGGAGAACTTGCACAATTGGTGGCTGACTAAATACTTTTTTGCCCCACTGTATGTATGTATATATCTATTATGTATATGTGTGTGTGTGTGTGTATGCGTATGTGTGCCTCTGCATTATGTGTGTGTGTGTGTGTGTGTCTGTGTTATGGGTGTCTGTGTGCGCCTCTGCATTACGTATGTATGTATGTATGTATGTATGTATGTATGTATGTATGTATGTATGTATGTATGTATGTATGTATGTGTGCCTCTGCATTATGTGTGTGTGTGTGTGTGTGTGTGTGTGTGTGTGTGTGTGTGTGTGTGTGTGTGTGTGTGTGTACCTTGCACTCTTCGTCCAGCAGGTCTAGTACCCCCATCTTGGCCTCTATGAGGTTGATACATGGCTGGTTATCATAGAAGTCTATCAGAGTCCAGGGAATCTGCTCCTTCAAATACTCCTCCTGCTCCAGCTTGAACACATGCTGTAGATAGGAGAGGGGAGGAGAAAGAGGAGAGGAAAGGAGCGGAGGGGAGGAGAGAGAGAGGAGTGGAAAGGAAAGGAGGGGAGAGGATAGGAGAGGGGAGGAGAAAGAGGGAGATGAAAGGAGAGGAGGGGAGAAGAGAGGGGAGTGGAAAGGAAAGGAGGGGAGAGGATAGGAGAGGGGAGGAGAAAGAGGAGAGGAAAGGAGAGGAGAAGAGAGGGGAGTGGAAAGGAGAGGAAAGGAGAGGGCAGAGGAAAGGAAAGGAGAGGGGAGAGGAAAAGGGAGGGGAGAGGAGAGGAGAGGGGAGGGGAGAAGAAAGGAGAGGAGAGGAGAGGAGAGGAGAGAGAAGGTCAGCATGTACAGAGAGGATCACATTGTTACTCTGCATCAATAACCAAAGATATCAAACTATTTATATTGTTATTTTGGAATACTTTTACACACTAACAGGGTTATTTAGACAACGGCACCACAGGAGTTCAGTTTCAGACAGGACACACACACTTTTCTCACCATGTTAAACTGCTGTTGCAGTTTCTCGTTAGCATAGTTGATACAGAACTGTTCAAAACTGTTGATCTCAAACGTCTCAAACCTGGAGAGCAGAGGAGAGGTCAGAGAGTGACTGTCTCTCACACACACACACACACACACACACACACACACACACACACACACACACACACACACACACACACACACACACACACACACACACACACACACACACACACACACACACACACAACCCACCCATAGATATCCAGGACTCCTATGAAGGAGTGCTGTTTGACGGTGGCGCGCAGAGATTTGTTGACATGGTCCACGATCCAGTTGAAGACTTTGGCGTAGATGTGTTTGGCGAGCGCGTCGCGGGCATTGGAGGCTTGCAGCCGAGGGATGGGCTTGATGTAGGTCTCCTGGGCTGTCTTCAGCTTCTTGTGGCACAGCCAATGAGACATGTCCTGGTAGGTCACGCCCATCAGCTCACAGAACACCGTCAGGTGGCGGTTATTGGGCTGAGAGAGAGGGATTCATGGTCATTTCAATCAATTGCTCAATTCGTCTTTCTGCTATTCTTTCCATCTCCTTAAACCTTCTTAACCATCTTGGAGAAGGTCCAAGGTCCCTCCCCTCAGACCTTCTTCTCCAATGGGTTTTGAGAAGGAGGTGAGGATAGAGGATGCGAGGAAGTGAGTCAAGACGATTTGAGAAAGAGTCAATCATTAGGAGAGGTCAGAGGTTTAATAATAGAGGTTAGAGGTCAGAGAGGTTGGAGGTGTCTCCTTACAGGTATGATGCTGCTGTCAGAGTCTCGGTCCTTGATCTCCACGTTGCCCAGATGTAAGATGGCAGCCAGGACCTGGAACAGCCCCTTCTGGTTCAACTCGTTGATGCCTGAACACAAACACACACAAAATAATACTATCAAAATCAACACTACACTAAAAACCAAAATGGGACAGAGTAAATGACTGCCTGGGAAATGTTCGTGTGTGTGTGTGTGTGTGTGTGTGTGTGTGTGTGTGTGTGTGTGTGACCAAGGACAGTAGGGTATCTTAGCGCTAAGAGCATTGGGCCAGTAACCGAAAGGTAGCTGGTTTGAATATACAAGTCGACAAGGTGAAAATCTGTCTATGTTCACTTGAGAAAGACACTAAAACCTAATTTACTCCAGGGGCGCAACACTACTATGGCTGACCCTGTAAAACAGCACGTTTCACTGCACCTATCCAGTGTATGTGACAATTAAACCTAGTTGTGTGTGTATATATTACCTAGCAGTGAGAAGGAATGTCAGGTGTGTGTGTGTATATATTACCTAGCAGTGAGAAGGAATGTCAGGTGTGTGTGTGTATATATTACCTAGCAGTGAGAAGGAATGTCAGGTGTGTGTGTGTATATATTACCTAGCAGTGAGAAGGAATGTCAGGTGTGTGTGTGTATATATTACCTAGCAGTGAGAAGGAATGTCAGGTGTGTGTGTGTATATATTACCTAGCAGTGAGAAGGAATGTCAGGTGTGTGTGTGTATATATTACCTAGCAGTGAGAAGGCATGTCAGGTGTGTGTGTGTATATATTACCTAGCAGTGAGAAGGCATGTCAGGTGTGTGTGTGTATATATTACCTAGCAGTGAGAAGGAATGTCAGGTGTGTGTGTGTATATATTACCTAGAAGTGAGAAGGAATGTCAGGTGTGTGTGTGTATATATTACCTAGAAGTGAGAAGGAATGTCAGGTGTGTGTGTGTATATATTACCTAGCAGTGAGAAGGCATGTCAGGTGTGTGAGTGTATATATTACCTAGCAGTGAGAAGGCATGTCAGGTGTGTGTGTGTATATATTACCTAGCAGTGAGAAGGAATGTCAGGTGTGTGTGTGTGTATATATTACCTAGCAGTGAGAAGGCATGTCAGGTGTGTGTGTGTATATATTACCTAGCAGTGAGAAGGCATGTCAGGTGTGTGTGTATATATTACCTAGCAGTGAGAAGGAATGTCAGGTGTGTGTGTGTATATATTACCTAGCAGTGAGAAGGCATGTCAGGTGTGTGTGTGTGTATATATTACCTAGCAGTGAGAAGGAATGTCAGGTGTGTGTGTGTGTATATATTACCTAGCAGTGAGAAGGCATGTCAGGTGTGTGTGTGTATATATTACCTAGCAGTGAGAAGGCATGTCAGGTGTGTGTGTGTATATATTACTTAGCAGTGAGAAGGCATGTCAGGTGTGTGTGTATATATTACCTAGCAGTGAGAAGGAATGTCAGGTGTGTGTGTGTATATATTACCTAGCAGTGAGAAGGAATGTCAGGTGTGTGTGTGTATATATTACCTAGCAGTGAGAAGGAATGTCAGGTGTGTGTGTGTGTATATATTACCTAGCAGTGAGAAGGAATGTCAGGTGTGTGTGTGTATATATTACCTAGCAGTGAGAAGGAATGTCAGGTGTGTGTGTGTATATATTACCTAGCAGTGAGAAGGAATGTCAGGTGTGTGTGTGTATATATTACCTAGCAGTGAGAAGGAATGTCAGGTGTGTGTGTGTGTATATATTACCTAGCAGTGAGAAGGCATGTCAGGTGTGTGTGTGTATATATTACCTAGCAGTGAGAAGGCATGTCAGGTGTGTGTGTATATATTACCTAGCAGTGAGAAGGAATGTCAGGTGTGTGTGTGTATATATTACCTAACAGTGAGAAGGAATGTCAGGTGTGTGTGTGTATATATTACCTAACAGTGAGAAGGAATGTCAGGTGTGTGTGTGTATATATTACCTAGCAGTGAGAAGGAATGTCAGGTGTGTGTGTGTGTATATATTACCTAGCAGTGAGAAGGAATGTCAGGTGTGTGTGTGTATATATTACCTAGCAGTGAGAAGGAATGTCAGGTGTGTGTGTGTATATATTACCTAGAAGTGAGAAGGAATGTCAGGTGTGTGTGTGTATATATTACCTAGCAGTGAGAAGGCATGTCAGGTGTGTGTGTGTATATATTACCTAGCAGTGAGAAGGAATGTCAGGTGTGTGAGTGTATATATTACCTAGCAGTGAGAAGGAATGTCAGGTGTGTGTGTATATATTACCTAGCAGTGAGAAGGCATGTCAGGTGTGTGTGTGTATATATTACCTAGCAGTGAGAAGGCATGTCAGGTGTGTGTGTGTATATATTACCTAGCAGTGAGAAGGCATGTCAGGTGTGTGTGTGTATATATTACCTAGCAGTGAGAAGGAATGTCAGGTGTGTGTATATATATTACCTAGCAGTGAGAAGGCATGTCAGGTGTGTGTGTGTATATATTACCTAGCAGTGAGAAGGCATGTCAGGTGTGTGTGTGTATATATTACCTAGCAGTGAGAAGGCATGTCAGGTGTGTGTGTGTATATATTACCTAGCAGTGAGAAGGCATGTCAGGTGTGTGTGTGTATATATTACCTAGCAGTGAGAAGGCATGTCAGGTGTGTGTGTGTATATATTACCTAGCAGTGAGAAGGCATGTCAGGTGTGTGTGTGTATATATTACCTAGCAGTGAGAAGGAATGTCAGGTGTGTGTGTGTATATATTACCTAGCAGTGAGAAGGCATGTCAGGTGTGTGTGTGTATATATTACCTAGCAGTGAGAAGGCATGTCAGGTGTGTGTGTGTATATATTACCTAGCAGTGAGAAGGAATGTCAGGTGTGTGTATATATATTACCTAGCAGTGAGAAGGAATGTCAGGTGTGTGTGTGTATATATTACCTAGCAGTGAGAAGGAATGTCAGGTGTGTGTGTGTATATATTACCTAGCAGTGAGAAGGAATGTCAGGTGTGTGTGTGTATATATTACCTAGCAGTGAGAAGGAATGTCAGGTGTGTGTGTGTATATATTACCTAGCAGTGAGAAGGAATGTCAGGTGTGTGTATATATTACCTAGCAGTGAGAAGGCATGTCAGGTGTGTGTGTGTATATATTACCTAGCAGTGAGAAGGAATGTCAGGTGTGTGTGTGTATATATTACCTAGCAGTGAGAAGGCATGTCAGGTGTGTGTGTGTATATATTACCTAGCAGTGAGAAGGAATGTCAGGTGTGTGTGTGTATATATTACCTAGCAGTGAGAAGGAATGTCAGGTGTGTGTGTATATATTACCTAGCAGTGAGAAGGCATGTCAGGTGTGTGTGTGTATATATTACCTAGCAGTGAGAAGGAATGTCAGGTGTGTGTGTGTATATATTACCTAGCAGTGAGAAGGCATGTCAGGTGTGTGTGTGTATATATTACCTAGCAGTGAGAAGGAATGTCAGGTGTGTGTGTGTATATATTACCTAGCAGTGAGAAGGAATGTCAGGTGTGTGTGTGTATATATTACCTAGAAGTGAGAAGGAATGTCAGGTGTGTGTGTGTATATATTACCTAGAAGTGAGAAGGAATGTCAGGTGTGTGTGTGTATATATTACCTAGCAGTGAGAAGGCATGTCAGGTGTGTGAGTGTATATATTACCTAGCAGTGAGAAGGCATGTCAGGTGTGTGTGTGTATATATTACCTAGCAGTGAGAAGGAATGTCAGGTGTGTGTGTGTGTATATATTACCTAGCAGTGAGAAGGCATGTCAGGTGTGTGTGTGTATATATTACCTAGCAGTGAGAAGGCATGTCAGGTGTGTGTGTATATATTACCTAGCAGTGAGAAGGAATGTCAGGTGTGTGTGTGTATATATTACCTAGCAGTGAGAAGGCATGTCAGGTGTGTGTGTGTGTATATATTACCTAGCAGTGAGAAGGAATGTCAGGTGTGTGTGTGTGTATATATTACCTAGCAGTGAGAAGGCATGTCAGGTGTGTGTGTGTGTATATATTACCTAGCAGTGAGAAGGCATGTCAGGTGTGTGTGTGTATATATTACCTAGCAGTGAGAAGGCATGTCAGGTGTGTGTGTGTATATATTACTTAGCAGTGAGAAGGCATGTCAGGTGTGTGTGTATATATTACCTAGCAGTGAGAAGGAATGTCAGGTGTGTGTGTGTATATATTACCTAGCAGTGAGAAGGAATGTCAGGTGTGTGTGTGTGTGTATATATTACCTAGCAGTGAGAAGGAATGTCAGGTGTGTGTGTGTGTGTATATATTACCTAGCAGTGAGAAGGCATGTCAGGTGTGTGTGTGTATATATTACCTAGCAGTGAGAAGGCATGTCAGGTGTGTGTGTATATATTACCTAGCAGTGAGAAGGAATGTCAGGTGTGTGTGTGTATATATTACCTAACAGTGAGAAGGAATGTCAGGTGTGTGTGTGTATATATTACCTAACAGTGAGAAGGAATGTCAGGTGTGTGTGTGTATATATTACCTAGCAGTGAGAAGGAATGTCAGGTGTGTGTGTGTGTATATATTACCTAGCAGTGAGAAGGAATGTCAGGTGTGTGTGTGTATATATTACCTAGCAGTGAGAAGGAATGTCAGGTGTGTGTGTGTATATATTACCTAGCAGTGAGAAGGAATGTCAGGTGTGTGTATATATATTACCTAGCAGTGAGAAGGCATGTCAGGTGTGTGTGTGTATATATTACCTAGCAGTGAGAAGGCATGTCAGGTGTGTGTGTGTATATATTACCTAGCAGTGAGAAGGCATGTCAGGTGTGTGTGTGTATATATTACCTAGCAGTGAGAAGGAATGTCAGGTGTGTGTGTGTATATATTACCTAGCAGTGAGAAGGCATGTCAGGTGTGTGTGTGTATATATTACCTAGCAGTGAGAAGGCATGTCAGGTGTGTGTGTGTATATATTACCTAGCAGTGAGAAGGAATGTCAGGTGTGTGTGTGTATATATTACCTAGCAGTGAGAAGGAATGTCAGGTGTGTGTATATATATTACCTAGCAGTGAGAAGGAATGTCAGGTGTGTGTGTGTATATATTACCTAGCAGTGAGAAGGAATGTCAGGTGTGTGTGTGTATATATTACCTAGCAGTGAGAAGGAATGTCAGGTGTGTGTGTGTATATATTACCTAGAAGTGAGAAGGAATGTCAGGTGTGTGTGTGTATATATTACCTAGCAGTGAGAAGGAATGTCAGGTGTGTGTGTGTATATATTACCTAGCAGTGAGAAGGAATGTCAGGTGTGTGTGTGTATATATTACCTAGCAGTGAGAAGGAATGTCAGGTGTGTGTGTATATATTACCTAGCAGTGAGAAGGAATGTCAGGTGTGTGTGTGTATATATTACCTAGCAGTGAGAAGGCATGTCAGGTGTGTGTGTGTATATATTACCTAGCAGTGAGAAGGCATGTCAGGTGTGTGTGTGTATATATTACCTAGCAGTGAGAAGGAATGTCAGGTGTGTGAGTGTATATATTACCTAGCAGTGAGAAGGAATGTCAGGTGTGTGTGTATATATTACCTAGCAGTGAGAAGGCATGTCAGGTGTGTGTGTGTATATATTACCTAGCAGTGAGAAGGCATGTCAGGTGTGTGTGTGTATATATTACCTAGCAGTGAGAAGGCATGTCAGGTGTGTGTGTATATATTACCTAGCAGTGAGAAGGCATGTCAGGTGTGTGTATATATTACCTAGCAGTGAGAAGGCATGTCAGGTGTGTGTGTGTATATATTACCTAGCAGTGAGAAGGAATGTCAGGTGTGTGTGTGTATATATTACCTAGCAGTGAGAAGGCATGTCAGGTGTGTGTGTGTATATATTACCTAGCAGTGAGAAGGAATGTCAGGTGTGTGTGTGTATATATTACCTAGCAGTGAGAAGGAATGTCAGGTGTGTGTGTGTATATATTACCTAGCAGTGAGAAGGAATGTCAGGTGTGTGTGTATATATTACCTAGCAGTGAGAAGGCATGTCAGGTGTGTGTGTGTATATATTACCTAGCAGTGAGAAGGAATGTCAGGTGTGTGTGTGTATATATTACCTAGCAGTGAGAAGGCATGTCAGGTGTGTGTGTGTATATATTACCTAGCAGTGAGAAGGAATGTCAGGTGTGTGTGTGTATATATTACCTAGCAGTGAGAAGGCATGTCAGGTGTGTGTGTGTATATATTACCTAGCAGTGAGAAGGCATGTCAGGTGTGTGTGTGTATATATTACCTAGCAGTGAGAAGGAATGTCAGGTGTGTGTGTGTATATATTACCTAGCAGTGAGAAGGAATGTCAGGTGTGTGTGTGTATATATTACCTAGCAGTGAGAAGGCATGTCAGGTGTGTGTGTGTATATATTACCTAGCAGTGAGAAGGAATGTCAGGTGTGTGTGTGTATATATTACCTAGCAGTGAGAAGGAATGTCAGGTGTGTGTGTGTATATATTACCTAGCAGTGAGAAGGAATGTCAGGTGTGTGTGTGTATATATTACCTAGCAGTGAGAAGGCATGTTGTGTTGTGCACATCTCTTTAGCATCGTCGACTCCATCGATGACCGGGTTCCGGCCCTGGTTGGTGCAGTGGAAGACATCAGCACTACCTGCATGGACACACACACACACACACACACACACACACACACACACACACACACACACACACACACACACACACACACACACACACACACACACACACACACACACACACACACACACACACACACACACAATCAACAGTGGTTAATCAGTAGCCTATAGAAAGTATTCTATTCTATTCAAATGTTATGAGCAGCTGCCCAGGAGAATACTGCTACATTAGGGTCACTGGGATCACACAGGGCCAAATCCTGACCTGATGTGGGTGTGACACATTGAACTCTTACTAATACGTGCACGCATAAACTGCGCACACACGCACACTCACAAGACAAAGCCTTCTCTAGACTAAAGCAACCATAGCCTGTTACCTGGCAACTCAGGGCTGATATCACCGTGACAACACCTCCATTCTGGGGGTGTGTCTCTGCCAAGAGGCCAGCTGAGAGAGACTAGGGCAATGTGTGTTTGGCAGAGATGAAGTGTGTCCAACAGCAGATGAAGTGTGTGTGTGTGTGTGTGTGTGTGTTCACAGGTGGAATTTAGGAATATTGAGGAGCAACACACAGCCTTGTTAGATGACACACACAGCCTCTTTCTGCCTCACACCCAGGGAGAGAGCTAACATGATCTCTACCTCAGTCTATCTCTGCGGGCAGCCTGGCACTGCCTCACACCCAGGGAGAGAGCTAACATGATCTCTACCTCAGTCCATCTCTGCGGGCAGCCTGGCACTGCCTCACACCCAGGGAGAGAGCTAACATGATCTCTACCTCAGTCCATCTCTGCGGGCAGCTGGGCACTGCCTCACACCCAGGGAGAGAGCTAACATGATCTCTACCTCAGTCCATCTCTGCGGGCAGCTGGGCACTGCCTCACACCCAGGGAGAGAGCTAACATGATCTCTACCTCAGTCCATCTCTGCGGGCAGCTGGGCACTGCCTCACACCCAGGGAGAGAGCTAACATGATCTCTACCTCAGTCCATCTCTGCGGGCAGCCTGGCACTGCCTCACACCCAGGGAGAGAGCTAACATGATCTCTACCTCAGTCTATCTCTGCGGGCAGCCTGGCACTGCCTCACACCCAGGGAGAGAGCTAACATGATCTCTACCTCAGTCCATCTCTGCGGGCAGCCTGGCACTGCCTCACACCCATAACATGACCTCTGATCTAACAGGATCACTACTGTAGTTAGTGTGACCCCACAGTAGATATGACTCAATATGGCTGAGGTCTGTCCTCACGTTTCTGTTTACAAATACACTCTACTACTTCCTCTACCCCTGTTACACATCTCACCTATATGATCTAATATGGTTGTCTATGATCATGGAGAATGACTGGGGCGCCATTTTGAATTATCCATGTGTCATTTATTGATATCAATAAATTGCCTGACGACTGATCCTGAATTTAATTCCACTGCCTTACCAATTGCTTCAAATCAAACCTTTTTTGTCACATGCGCCGAATACAACAAGTGTAGACCTTACCGTGAAATGCTTACTTACAAGTCCTTAACCAACAGCGCAGTTCAAGAAGAGTTAAGAAAATATTTACCAAATAAACTAAAGTAAAAAATTATTAAAAATGAACAACAATAACGAGGCTATATACAGGGGGTACCGGTACCGAGTCAGTGTGCAGGGGTACATGTTAGAGGTAACTTGTACATGTAGGTAGGGGGAAAGGGACTATGCATAGATAATAAACAGCAAGTATTGTACAACCCTAACCCTGTACAAAAAAATGTGGGGGTCAATGTAATAATCCGGTGGCCATTTGATGAATTGTTCAGCAGTCTTATGGCTTGGAGGTAGAAGCTGTTAAGGAGCCTTTAGGTCCTAGACTTGGTGCTCCGGTACCGTTTGCCGTGCGGTAGCAGAGAAAACAGTCTATGACTTTGGTGACTGGAGTCTTTGACAATTTTATGGGCTTTCCTCTGACACCGCCTATGTAGGTAGAGTCACTTTAATTAACTCTACCTACATGTACATACTACCTCAACTAACCGGTGCCCCCGCACATTGACTCTGTACCGGCACCCCCCTGTATATAGCCTCCACATTGACTCTGTACCAGTACCCCCCTGTATATATTGTTATTTTTTACTGCTCCTCTTTAATTACTTGTTACTTTTATCTCTTATTCTTATCTGCATTTTTTTAAACTGCACTGTCGGTTAGGGGCTCGTAAGTAAGCATTTCACTGTAAGGTTTACTACACCTGTTGTATTCAGCATTTCACTGTAAGGTCTACTACACCTGTTGTATTCAGCATTTCACTGTAAGGTCTACTACACCTGTTGTATTCAGCATTTCACTGTAAGGTCTACTACACCTGTTGTATTCAGCATTTCACTAAGGTTTACTACACCTGTTGTATTCAGCATTTCACTGTAAGGTCTACTACACCTGTTGTATTCAGCATTTCACTGTAAGGTCTACTACACCTGTTGTATTCAGCATTTCACTGTAAGGTCTACTACACCTGTTGTATTCAGCATTTCACTGTAAGGTCTACTACACCTGTTGTATTCAGCATTTCACTGTAAGGTCTACTACACCTGTTGTATTCAGCATTTCACTGTAAGGTCTACTACACCTGTTGTATTCAGCATTTCACTGTAAGGTCTACTACACCTGTTGTATTCAGCATTTCACTGTAAGGTCTACTACACCTGTTGTATTCAGCATTTCACTAAGGTTTACTACACCTGTTGTATTCAGCATTTCACTGTAAGGTCTACTACACCTGTTGTATTCAGCATTTCACTAAGGTTTACTACACCTGTTGTATTCAGCATTTCACTGTAAGGTTTATACCTGTTGTATTCAGCATTTCACTGTAAGGTCTACTACACCTGTTGTATTCAGCATTTCACTGTAAGGTCTACTACACCTGTTGTATTCAGCATTTCACTGTAAGGTCTACTACACCTGTTGTATTCAGCATTTCACTAAGGTTTACTACACCTGTTGTATTCAGCATTTCACTGTAAGGTCTACTACACCTGTTGTATTCAGCATTTCACTGTAAGGTCTACTACACCTGTTGTATTCAGCATTTCACTGTAAGGTCTACTACACCTGTTGTATTCAGCATTTCACTGTAAGGTCTACTACACCTGTTGTATTCAGCATTTCACTGTAAGGTCTACTACACCTGTTGTATTCAGCATTTCACTAAGGTTACTACACCTGTTGTATTCAGCATTTCACTGTAAGGTCTACTACACCTGTTGTATTCAGCATTTCACTGTAAGGTCTACTACACCTGTTGTATTCAGCATTTCACTGTAAGGTCTACTACACCTGTTGTATTCAGCATTTCACTGTAAGGTCTACTACACCTGTTGTATTCAGCATTTCACTGTAAGGTCTACTACACCTGTTGTATTCAGCATTTCACTGTAAGGTCTACTACACCTGTTGTATTCAGCATTTCACTAAGGTTTACTACACCTGTTGTATTCAGCATTTCACTGTAAGGTCTACTACACCTGTTGTATTCAGCATTTCACTGTAAGGTCTACTACACCTGTTGTATTCAGCATTTCACTAAGGTTTACTACACCTGTTGTATTCAGCATTTCACTGTAAGGTCTACTACACCTGTTGTATTCAGCATTTCACTGTAAGGTCTACTACACCTGTTGTATTCAGCATTTCACTGTAAGGTCTACTACACCTGTTGTATTCAGCATTTCACTAAGGTTTACTACACCTGTTGTATTCAGCATTTCACTGTAAGGTCTACTACACCTGTTGTATTCAGCATTTCACTGTAAGGTCTACTACACCTGTTGTATTCAGCATTTCACTAAGGTTTACTACACCTGTTGTATTCAGCATTTCACTGTAAGGTCTACTACACCTGTTGTATTCAGCATTTCACTGTAAGGTCTACTACACCTGTTGTATTCAGCATTTCACTGTAAGGTCTACTACACCTGTTGTATTCAGCATTTCACTGTAAGGTCTACTACACCTGTTGTATTCAGCATTTCACTGTAAGGTCTACTACACCTGTTGTATTCAGCATTTCACTGTAAGGTCTACTACACCTGTTGTATTCAGCATTTCACTGTAAGGTCTACTACACCTGTTGTATTCAGCATTTCACTAAGGTTTACTACACCTGTTGTATTCAGCATTTCACTGTAAGGTCTACTACACCTGTTGTATTCAGCATTTCACTGTAAGGTCTACTACACCTGTTGTATTCAGCATTTCACTGTAAGGTTTACTACACCTGTTGTATTCAGCATTTCACTGTAAGGTCTACTACACCTGTTGTATTCAGCATTTCACTGTAAGGTCTACTACACCTGTTGTATTCAGCATTTCACTGTAAGGTTTACACCTGTTGTATTCAGCATTTCACTGTAAGGTCTACTACACCTGTTGTATTCAGCATTTCACTGTAAGGTCTACTACACCTGTTGTATTCAGCATTTCACTGTAAGGTTTACACCTGTTGTATTCAGCATTTCACTGTAAGGTCTACTACACCTGTTGTATTCAGCATTTCACTGTAAGGTCTACTACACCTGTTGTATTCAGCATTTCACTGTAAGGTCTACTACACCTGTTGTATTCAGCATTTCACTGTAAGGTTTACTACACCTGTTGTATTCAGCATTTCACTGTAAGGTTTACACCTGTTGTATTCAGCATTTCACTGTAAGGTCTACTACACCTGTTGTATTCAGCATTTCACTGTAAGGTTTACACCTGTTGTATTCAGCATTTCACTGTAAGGTCTACTACACCTGTTGTATTCAGCATTTCACTGTAAGGTCTACTACACCTGTTGTATTCAGCATTTCACTGTAAGGTCTACTACACCTGTTGTATTCAGCATTTCACTGTCAGGTCTACTACACCTGTTGTATTCAGCATTTCATTGTCAGGTCTACTACACCTGTTGTATTCAGCATTTCACTGTAAGGTCTACTACACCTGTTGTATTCAGCATTTCACTGTAAGGTCTACTACACCTGTTGTATTCAGCATTTCACTATAAGGTCTACTACACCTGTTGTATTCAGCATTTCACTGTCAGGTCTACTACACCTGTTGTATTCAGCATTTCATTGTCAGGTCTACTACACCTGTTGTATTCAGCATTTCACTGTAAGGTCTACTACACCTGTTGTATTCAGCATTTCACTGTAAGGTCTACTACACCTGTTGTATTCAGCATTTCACTGTCAGGTCTACTACACCTGTTGTATTCAGCATTTCATTGTCAGGTCTACTACACCTGTTGTATTTGGCGCATGTGACTAATAAAATGTGATTTGACTTGATATAGGGCCTGGATTGCAGGAAGCTTGACCCCAGTGATGTACTGGGCCGTACGCACTACCCTCTGTAGCGCCTTGAGATCAGATGCCGAGCAGTTGCCATACGGTGATGCAACCGGTCAGGATGCTCTTGATGGTGCAGCTGTAGAACCTTGTGAGGATCTGGGGAACCATGCAAAATCTTTTCAGTCTCCTGGCGGGGGAAAAGGTTTTGTCGTACCCGTTTCACGACTACCTTGGTGTGTTTGGACCAGGATAGTTTGTTGGGGATGGGAACTTGAAACTTTCTACCCACTCCACTACAGCCCCGTTAATGTTAATGGGGGCCTGTTCAGCCCGCCTTTTCCTGTAGTCCATCTCCTTTGTCTTGCTCACATTGAGGGAGAGGTTGTTGTTCTGGCACCACACTGCCAGGTCTGACTTCCTCCCGATAGGCTGTCTCATCGTTGTCGGTGATCAGGCCTACCACTGTTGTGTCGTCAGCAAACTTAATGATGGTGTTGGAGTCGTGTTTGGCCACGTAGTCGTGGGTGAACAGGGAGTACAGGAGGGGACTAAGTATACACTCCTGAGGGGCCCCAGTGTTGAGGATCAGCGTGGCAGATGTGTTGTTGCCTACTCTTACCACCTGGGTGCGGCCCGTCAGGAAGTCCAGGATCCAGTTGCAGAGGGAGGTGTTTAGTCCCAGAGTCCTTAGCTTAGTGATGAGCTTCGTGGGCACTATGGTGTTGAACACTGAGCTGTAGTCAATGAACAGCATTCTCACATAGGTGTTCCTTTTGTCCAGGTGGGAGAGTGCGATTGAGATTACGTCATCTGTGGATCTGTTGGGGCGGTATGGGAATTGGAGTGGGTTTAGGGTATCCGGGAGAATGCTGTTGATGTGAGCCATGACCAGCCTTTAAAAGCACTTCATGGCTACCGACATGAGTGCTACGGGGCGGTAATCATTTAGGCAGGTTACCTTCGCGTCCTTGGGCGCAGGGACTGTGGTGGTCTGTTTGAAACATGTAGGTATTACAGACTCGGTCAGGGAGAGGTTGAAAATGTCAGTGAAGACACTTGCCAGTTGGTCCGCGCATGCTTTGAGTACACGTCCTGGTAATCCATCTGGCCCCACGGCTTTGCGAATGTTGACCAGTTTAAAGGTCTTGCTCACATCGGCACCGAGAGCACTATCACACAGTCAACCAGAACATCTGGTGTTCTCGTGCATGTTTCAGTGTTGCTTGCCTCGAAGCGAGCATAAAAAGGCATTTAGCTCGTCTGGTAGGCTCGCGTCTAGGTTTCCTTTTGTAGTCCGTAGTAGTTCTCAAGCCTTGCCACATCCGACGAGCGTCAGAGCTGGTGTAGTAGGATTTAATCTTAATCCTGTATTGATGCTTTGCTTGTTTGATGGTTCGTCTGAGGGCATAGCGGGATTTCTTATATGCGCCCGGATTAGTGTCCCACTTCTTGAAAACGGCAGCTCTAGCCTTTAGCTCGATGTGGATGTTGCCTGTAATCCAAGGCTTCTGGTTGGGATATGTACGTACGGTCACTGTGGGGACGACGTCGTCGATGCACTTATTGATGAAGCCGATGACTGAGGTGGTATACTCCTCAATGCCATTCAGTCTGAAACTGCCATCCCAGAAGTCGCTTGTGCTGACTTCAAAATGAGGGGCATTGTACAAAACAAATTCATCACCGATTGGATCGTATCAAAGCCAATGACGTGATTCATGAATGCTGGGCTCAACCCATTGGTTTCTGGGACCAATCAGAACGGTTAGAATGTGTTCACATTATATGTATTGAGGGAGGAAAGCAAATCCAGACTCGTGGTGGAGAAGAAACGCTAGTGGGCGTTTTGTTTGGCGGGAGCCATGCATGTGTATGGGTTGTCAGGCTAATCAATGAACAAATAGCTTAGGAAGCGTCCAACCATCCAATGGAGAGTGTTTATTTGTGTCTTACCTAGCTTCAGATTCTTGAACTCTGGTAGATGGGAGGACGCACACAGCTGGTAGAAGATATGATAGTTCCTCTCCTCGTCCGCCTGCACAGACAGAGACAGAGACAGACAGAGTCAGGCAGTTTCAGCTAGTGTATGTTCTATACAGCCAGGAGATTCCAGTGTTGTGTACAGACAAGAGAACACTGTCATGCTGTTTAGAATCTGGTGTAGTTTTAATGTTGCAACATTTCCACCACAGACTAAGACACACACACCCAGGTGCTGTTGCAGAAAGGTATGTGGGGAATGTGTGCTGCAGTACAGGACTCACCGCAGCTTCCTCAAGTCTGGGAAGACATGCTGTACTCCACTATCTCAATACGTCTGTGTGTATCTCTGTGTGTGTGTGTGTGTGTGTGTGTGTGTGTGTGTGTGTGTGTGTGTGTGTGTGTGTGTGTGTGTGTGTGTGTGTGTGTGCACACTTTCTAAGTTGTGCACATTCCTGATTCGTCTCATCAGTGTGACCTGGATCAGATCCACACAGAGAAAAAAGAGAAAGAGAGAAAGAACGAGAGAACGAGAGCTAGAGAGAAAAGAGAACGAGAGCTAGAGAGAAAAGAGAACGAGAGCTAGAGAGAAAAGAGAACGAGAGCTAGAGAGAAAAGAGAACGAGAGCTAGAGAGAAAAGAGAACGAGAGCTAGAGAGAAAAGAGAACGAGAGCTAGAGAGAAAAGAGAACGAGAGCTAGAGAGAAAAGAGAACGAGAGCTAGAGAGAAAAGAGAACGAGAGCTAGAGAGAGATAGAAAAAGGAAGGACGACTTCAATAGGCTCTTATCAATCAGCAATGAGCTGGACACGGAAGGAAGGACAGAACAGAAGTAAAGGAATGTGTTTGGTCTCCTGTGTTTTCCTGACCTGGGTAGAAGAGGAGGAAAGACACAGACAGAAGGACATATATATATGAATATGAGTGAGTGAGTGAGTGAGTGAGTGAGTGAGTGAGTGAGTGAGTGAGTGAGTGAGTGAGTGAGTGAGTGAGTGAGTGAGTGAGGGACAGAGAGAGAAAGAAGGAGACAGGTGGACTGAGCAGAGGTAAAGAGAGACCGCCAGGTAAAAAGAAGGAATGTGAACTGATGACTGGTGTGTGGTCTGGCTGTGTTTTCCTGAACTGGGGTGGAGGAGGAAGTCACTGCTAAATATTGAACTTCTTGAGAGAGGCACTCACTGCCTACACACACACACACACACACACACACACACACACACACACACACACACACACACACACACACACACACACACACACACACACAAGCACTGTATGGATAGCATCCCACACTACACACAGTGCTGTGGAAAGAGAGGGGGAGTGTCTCTCATCCCACACTACATACAGTCCCTTGGAAAGAGAGGGGGAGTGTCTCTCATCCCACACTACATACAGTCCCTTGGAAAGAGAGGGGGAGTGTCTCTCATCCCACACTACACACAGTGTTGTGGAAAGAGAGGGGGAGTGTCTCTCATCCCACACTACACACAGTGTTGTGGAAAGAGAGGGGGAGTGTCTCCCATCCCACACTACACACAGTGCTGTGGAAAGAGAGGGGGAGTGTCTCCCATCCCGCACTACACACAGTCCCTTGGAAAGAGAGGGGGAGTGTCTCCCATCCCACACTACACACAGTCCCTTGGAAAGAGAGGGGTAGTGTCTCCCATCCCACACTACACACAGTGCTGTGGAAAGAGAGGGGGAGTGTCTCCCATCCCACACTACACACAGAGCTGTGGAA